>NC_142011.1:201461872-201640622 GCF_049901735.1 Notechis scutatus
CCCACCTCTGGGTGAGATGCTTCCTCTGGTGTCTTCCTGAATTGGGCTTTTCAGCATGCACTGCCACACACCCAGAACCCCATTTCCTGGGTGAATGAAACAACATAAAAATCTAATTTCAGAGGAGGATTGAGGAGAGCAGTACACAAAGAATAAAGGAGAATATCTGTAGCTCAGGGTTGAAATGAGGGGTCCTTGGTGCTCTCTGAGATTGCTTGTTTTCTTGCAAATGTTTCATTACTCTAACTAGGTAACATCCAGTGGTGGGATACAAATAATTTAACAACCGGTTCTCCGCCCTAATGATTTCTTCCAACAAACAGTTTGCCAAGCTGCTCAGAAAGTTAACAACTGGTTCTCCCAAAGTGGTGCGAACTGGCTGAATCCCATCACTGGCAACCTCATCAGTGCTGGTCACAAATCTTTGTCAAATCAAAGCACTCCTTCAAAGATTGTGCATTCATTTAAAAAAAAAAAATCCGAGCAGCTAGGTGACTCTTTTAAGGTTCAGCATTGTCCAGAGTCTTTGCCTAGTTTCCAGCTCCTTGTTTATTGTACTTTGGAAGTACTTTGATCCAGAGAGATCTTCATCACTAATAAATGAACCAAACATTAATGGCTTTTAATGTATCTCTGGAGAACGATCTCCTTCCCATTAATCACAGAGACTAAACAACTTCTCTTCCAAGCCCATACATTGCCTAACACTTTTTCTTTCCTATCTACTCTTGGACTCTTAAATATTTTGAATGGATGGGTTGAGGTTAAAAAAAGAACTTCCGAAGGGTCGTGTTTCATATGGCTCCCCTTTAACTCAAAATGGGTATGGCAGAGTCTTGAAAAAATATAAAACAGAAAAGAAACAGAGTTGGATTATTCATGATGCTAAGCAATAGGATACAGTACATTTGAACTGAGTACTCAGTGGGATGCTGTTTCTTTCTCCTATTCCTTTTCTTCTTCCTTCTTTTCTTCCTCCTCTTCCTTTTCTTTTCTTCTCTTTTCTATCAAAACTCTGGTCTTCTTAACAAAATATTTTGCTCCTGGTTGGGTTTTTCTTTTTTCTTTTTTTTGCTATTCTCTCTAGTACAGATAGTCCTTGACTTACAACAGTTCATTTAGTGATCATTTTGAAGTTACGACAGCCCTGGGGGAAAAAACGACTTATGACCATTTTTCACACTTACAACCATTGCAGCATCCTCAAGTTCACAAATGATCTTGAGATCAAAATTCAGACACTTGGCAACTGGCTTGTACTTTATGACGGTTGCATCCCAGGACAAAGTTGCCATTTCTGACCTTCTCAACTGACTTCTGACAAGCAAAGTCAAAGCAGAGGAAGTTGGATTGGATTAAGTGCGATTCGCTTCACAACTGCAGCGATTTGTTTAACAACCATGCCAAAATGGTCACAACATGGCATATGACTCATTGTCTTGTCTTCCTTACCAGCGGAAATTCTTAGTATATCCACACATTTTTGCCCATGCTATCATTGTCTCTTTTACCTGTTCATCTTCCATTTTTAAGCTTAATAGGAAGTTGTATATTTTCTTTATTAACTTTTCATCTACCCCTAACTTATTTTGATCAAATATTGATTGTTCTTTATAGAAGCCACACGTTTTGATATCTTTCTCACATCTCGATTGGATTTGCATATGTGGCCACCATGATAGGTCCACACCTTGGTTCAGTAGCTGTTGGGGTTAGCCGGCAGCAGGTGCGGACAGCTGAGGAGAGCGAAGACTCAGATGAGGGGCCAGGACCATTGGGGAGTGGACTGCTGCCTTCAGAGATTGTGGGGCTGGCAGAAGCAATGAGGAGGTTCCCGAAGAGCCTGTGCCAAGTGCGCGTGTGCACAGGGTTGCTCGCACAAAAGAGCAACTGCAGCACCACAGACGACTCGGGAGTAAGGCTGTCCCTCCTTCAAGAAGATAAAAGCCAGCTGTGAAGTGAATGTTCTTTGTAGGAAGCAAAGACGTTTTGAAACTCGAGCCTCGTGGATATTGCAGCATTGGTATTTGAAGACTTGTGTTGTAAAATATTTCTTATCTGTTATTCTTGGCAGCCTCACACAGTTTTGGTGAGGCTTGTGCTTATCGAAGTTGATTAGTTTGCAGCAGCCTTTTAACTGGGGATTCATAAGAATCATTAAAAGGTTTCCGTTCCCTTTGGTTCATGTTTGTTTTATTGGAAAAGGGTTTGGATCAGAACAATAGTTCTTGTTTGTTTTTAAGTTCCCGTTCCACATTCAAAATATCTTTATATGTTAATATTTATTTTCCAGATTTACTGCTTTTGGACGGATAAATGCTTCCGTCGTTGAGAGACAAGCTGGTATTTTCATGTAAATTTTTTGCTTTCACCTTTTCCCATAGTACCATGTTTCCCCCAAAACTAGACCCTGTCTTGTATTTTTTTTTTTGCCATCAAAAAAGGCACAAAAAAAGGTCTTATTTTCGGGGGATGTCATTCACTGACTAACCTCACTTGAGCACATTGCCCCCGGCCTACTTTTCGCTGTCAGGGGACTTCAGAAACTTCTTCTTCTGCAGCCGGCAAGGTTTTCCTGAATGCCTCTGCAACCAATAACAGAGCTCTGGATCGATCCAAAGCTTTGTTATCAGCTACAGAGGCTATAGGGAAGCCTTGCCAACCTTGCCAGCTGCAGAAGAAATGGGCCAGCAAGGCAGGTGTCAGGGTGTGCGAGGCCTGGCTACAACTGTCCAAAGGTAAGTAGTAGTGCAGATCCATCGCCCCCATCCCCACCCTAGCTTAATTTTTACCCATGTACTCTGGAGTGGGCTGGATCTTAATTAGGGCTTATTTTGGGGGGGTAGTGTTAGGGATATACACCCTAGCAGAATCTGCACGGCAGTCAGGCAGGCAGGCAAATATGTGAGACAAACGTTTTTTTAGCTTACACTCAGTAAAACAGATACAATGTGCTAGTTAAATAGTTTATTCCAGTAAGATTATTAGCATAGTCAAACAGTCCATATATCATACACTAGTTCAGTCCGTCTGGGGATTAATCAGTTGCAAAGTCCAGTGTCGAAAAAGAGGTCAGTAAACTTACAAATATCAGTCCAGTAATATATCTCTTCACAGTAGAGGTATGAAGAAGTCAAACCTCTTTTCTTCCTTCAGCAACAGTAAAGAACACGCAGTTAACAATCCATCATAGTCTGCAAGCAATCCAGTAAGCCAGCAATCATTCAAGTTCTCTTGCTCTCTCTTATGGCGATTTTACAGCCGCACCCAAAATTACATGCTTTGCAGTTAAAGTGACACAAACTTAAACTCACTATCATAGTCTATATATATTATTTTACCCAAACTACGTTAGGTAACCTATGTTATTCCTAACAGGTAGGTTTTATATTGGGTGCACATGTAAAAATCAAGCTAGGACTTACTTTCAGGGTAGGTCATATGTTTGGGAAGACAGGGTAGAAGTAGAACATTTATTATATAATGTTTTTGAAAATACCTCTGAGCTTTATTTTTATCACACCATGGAAAGGCATGCCATCCTAGTTGAAGATCGTGACCTTCTAGAAGTAGTCATCTTCTGTGTCTGAGAGCTATCCATTCTCTCACCCATGTTAATGCAGAGGTTTGTTAATAAAGCTCCCAATCTGGTAGTCCAAAGCCCAGCTGTGGCCATAAGTCTAGGACTACGTGGGCTGGTTTAAGGAAATTTTGGCCTCAGGGCTCATGGATGTTAATAAAATAAGATATTCAGCCTGAGTTCAAGTGTCCGAGCAAATGCAGTCGGATTATGTGTGTGCCAGCATATATGTGTGTCATTTATGTAACATATGGTTACTGTTTAATTTTTCTTGGAGTGTTCGGCAAACATGCAGGCAGTGCTAGATAAGAACTTTGTGTACAAATGACAAGTACTTTTCCAGGGGGAGGATGCTCCACATGAAGAAGAGAAATAAAATCTGTAACACCAAAGATATGGAACGGACTGTATTTCCGCTAAAGGAGACATATCGATGTTCTCAGGAAGAATATTGTTGGGTTCAGTTGACAAAAAGGTCCTTAAGTTTGGCTCATCAGGGCTGTTTCTGAAGCCTTTTTTCTTTTTCTTTAATAATGCATGATCCAAGGAATTTGCTTGAGAAGGAAGGGAGGGAGGGAGAATGGAGGAAAGAAGGAGGAAGGAGGGAACTGTGGAAGAGAGGGAGGGGAGGAGAGGAGGAGGAAGGAGGGAAAGATGGAAGAGAGGGAGGGAGGAAAGGAAGGGGGAAAGGAGGAAGGAAAGGAGGAAGGGAGGAAAGGAAAAATGAATAGGAAGGAAGGAGGGAGGGAGGAAAGTAGGGAGAGGGAAAAGGAAAAATGGATAGGAGGGAGGGAGGGAAAGAGGATGGAAGGAAAGATGGGGGGAGGGAGGGAGGAGGGAGAGAGAGAGGAAGGAAGGAAAGATGAGGGAGGGAGGGAGAATGGAGGAAAGAAGGAAGGAGGAAGGGAGAATGGAGGAAGGAAGGGGGAGGGAGGGGGGGAAAATGGAGGAAGAAAGAAAGAGAAAGAAAGAAAGAAAGAAAGAAAGAAAGAAAGAAAGAAAGAAAGAAAGAAAGAAAGAAAGAAGGAAGGAAGACAGACAGACAGACAGACAGACAGAAAGAAAGAAAGAAAGAAAGAAAGAAAGAAAGAAAGAAAGAAAGAAAGAAAGAAAGAAAGAGAAAGGGAGGAAGGAAGGAAGGGAGGGAGGGGTATTAATGTCTACTAAAATGGGGGACAAGATATGTTGAGAAGGAAGACAGGTGAGAAATAAGACCAGGAAGGGTTAATCAAAGGACAGAGAAATGGAGACTCTCTTCCAGTCATTAAATAGAGTTTAGAATCACCTCACCTTCCTCCTCCTGAGAAGGATGGAGATCATGTTTTGCACTCTAAATCACACTCGCATGTACAGAAAGAATCCTCATAACCAGTTCAGTCTTTTTCCACTTGGCACGATAACCTCCTCATTCATCTTTGGCACCAGCCTAGAGAAGCTGGTAGAGTACAAGCAAAATGCCAGCCTTGGGCATCCCCCTTAATATGGATGGCTGCCATCCAGAGTTTTGTTTGGAAGCCTGCCCGGAAGAAGAGGCGGAAAAAATAAGAGACTCTGCCTTGGGTCCAAGCGTGCCAGACCCTCCCGGTGGGGTGGAAAGGAACATCTTGAAATGTTAAATGGAATGGCAGAGAGCAATTCCTGCTCAGCTTTTGGATCAGTGGGATTTATTTTTTATGACTGGCTTTTTTTTTTATGAATGGGCACGGTGGCCATTTTGTGGAAACATTTCACAATATGCTTCTCAGAACTCCAAATGTGTTGGGACCATTGGGACACAAAAGGTGGGAAAGATCGGAAGGAATTTTAACCTATTTGAAATGCTGTTCTTCATTTTCTTCATTTTTGGGGGGGTCACATTATGGTCCTGATCTAGACTAACTTGGAGGAAAATTATCAATCTGTCTGCCTGTTTGCCTATCTATTTATCTCATCTATCATCTATCCATTCATCCCTCTATCCATCCAACCATCATCTACCTAGCCATCTCTCTAATCTCACTACCATCTAAATATCTATCTATCATCTATCATCTATCTATTTATATACCATCTATCATCTGCCTATCTATCATATATCTACAATCTATCTATGCCTCTTTCTATGTCTATCAGTCTATCTATCTATCATCTAGCGGACTAACATGCTTACCGTCCCTTTCCTATTGTTTCTTTTATATATTTTTTCATTTTTCTTATACGTATCCATGTATTCATAACTACGTTTTTACTTATACCTATTATCTTGTAAGCAATTGACAAATAAAAATAAATAAATAAATAAAATATCCGCCCATATTCTTTCTATCTCTATCTATTAGGAGGCTAACTCACTGCACACTGCCAGGAGTTTAGTCCTGACCAGCTCAAGGTTGACTCAACCTTCCATCCTTCTAAAGTTGATAAAATGAGGACCCAAATTGTTGGGGTCAATATGCTGATGTTGTAAACTGCTCAGAGAGTGCTGTAAAGCACTGTGGAGTGGTATATAAGTCTAAGTGCTATTGGCATCTCTATCTCTATATCTATCTATGTTTGTCTGTCTGTCGGTCTGTCTATCCATCCATCTGTTCTGTACAGTCATTTACATACTTGTAAATGCCGCACGGTGATTGGTCAAGACGCACGGCGAGCTGATTGGCCGGCGAGCCGCACTGATTGGCCCGCCCGTGAATCTCCCGCAATTGGTGGAAACTAATCGCGGGAGGTTCAAAAGTGGTGCCATTGGCCGCGCCGCGCGCCAAGGAATAAAAGCCGCCGCTTTTCCCTTTTTGAGCCAAGCCGATCTCGGAGCAAATAAAGAGCTGAAACTAAGTCACTGGCTCCGAGTCTCTTTCCGCGACGGACACGACACTGACGATGAGGATGGGATTCCAAGCCTGATTCCCGAAAGCACGTGTCCAGAGGAAGCGAGACCGACAAGATGGCCAGCATCGCCCCACCAGCGCCTTTCAACCCAGCTACTGAGGATTGGGAATCGTACACCAACCGATTCCTGATGTTCCTCAAAGTAGCAACCTGAAGGCGAATGGGCAGAAGAAAAGAGCCGTTTTCCTAACACACTGCGGGCCCGCGGTGTTTAAGATGGCGAAAGCCCTCGCGAAACCCGAAGCGTGAAGACGATGGACTGGGCGATCTCGAGCCGTTACTCGAAACCACTATGCCCCCGCTGTGCCCACCCTCATCAGGGCGGCACGACTTCTACCAGTGAGACCAGAGAGCGGGCGAGAGCATCAGCGATTTCGTGGCTGACCTGCGAAACCTTGGGGGTATGTGTGGTTTTACAGATATGGACGAGGCACTCCGAGACCGCATCGTCCTGGGGCTCAGAGATCCGGTCCTACAAAGCCGACTAATGGCAAAAGGCGACATCGCCCTCGCCGACCCGTTCTCGCAGACGCCACCGCAGCCGGCGAGCGACCGGAAATCGGTGGCTCGAATGCGGAGACCCACTGCAGCCACCGATGCAGGTACGGCAACCGAGACACGCGCCGAAGCAAGCCTCCGGGAGACCACCACCACACACCATGGCGACCTCGACTCCGGTTCCGACAACACGGACGAGGAAGAGGACATCCATCGACTCCAGACGGAGCGAGACCAGCGCGATCGGCGGAGTCGTAAGTTAGGACCCCAATGCGCCGGTGCGGAGGCGACCACCTCGATCGGAGTGCCGATTTTTCGATGCGATATGTCGGCACTGTGATAAAAGAGGCCACATCGCCCTAGTCTGCCGACTTAAGAAAAACTACAGCCCCGGAGGAGAGAAAACAGCAACCGGAGATGAGACGGCACCCCCAGGCCCAGAGACCGCCAATCCGAAAATCATTGGAACAGAGATGGACGGGGCTGCCAAAATGGCGAGAACCGGCAGAGAGAGGAAACCCACCAGACGGTCGTCATCGGCCATTCGTCCAGCGAAGACGCCCGGAAGGTATATGTGGAAGTGAGCATCGAGGGCGAGCCATGCAAGATGAAGGTGGACTCCGGATCCTACCTCTCCATGGTTGCATGGCGGGAAATCAAGCGCCTGGTGCCCAAAATCCAGAGAAGGGGACTGGAAAGCCAGAAACTAATCCTCAAGGACTACCAGGGAAATCGCATCCTGGTAGTCGGAACAGGACAGTTTGAAATCACTTTCAAGGGGCGAAAAGCAAGGCTCCCATTGACGATCGTGGACCGAGACCGGCCCAGCCTTTTAGGACTGCAATGGTTCACGCCACTCGGAATCGAAGTGACGGGAATCGATCACATCGGGGAGGCCGATTGGGAAGAACAACTCGCAAGGGACTTCCCGGAAGTGTTTGACGGCACCCTAGGCAAGTACCGAGGGCCCCCTATTTCCTTCAGCCTAGACCCCAGCGTTCCCCCAAGATGCCTAAAACCATGGCGGGTACCCTTCGCACTCCGGCCCAAGATCGACGAGCAAATAGACAAGCTCGTCAGTCAAGGGGTTCTCGAACCAATTGACCACGCCCGGTGGGAGACCCCCATAGTCACACCAGTCAAGCCCGATGGGTCGGTGAGAATCTGCGGGGACTATAAGGCCACCTTCAACTGCGCATTACAACAGAGCGCCTATCCCGTCCCAGTAGTGCAGCATCTCCTACACTCACTGGGGGGAGGCAAGGTTTTTGCGAAACTCGACCTGGCACAAGCATATCAACAATTGCCGGTCGATGCAGAAACCATCGAGGTGCAAACCATAGTAACCCACCGGGGGGCTTTCCGCTGTAAGAGACTCCAGTTTGGAGTCAGTGTGGCACCAGGAATATTCCAGAGCCTCATGGAGAGACTTCTGCAAGGAATCAAGGGGGTGGTGCCCTACTTCGACGATGTACTGGTGTCGGCAGCCAACCAAAAAGAACTGGAGGGTCGCTTGAGGGAGGTCCTAACGAAATTCAAAAATGCGGGGCTGAAGGTTAAAAAGGAAAAATGCCAATTACATACCGAGAGGGTCGAATTCTTAGGATACCTGTTAGATCGGCACGGAATTCACCCAACCGAAAAAAAAAATCAGAGCAATCAAGGAAGCCCCCCAGGCCGAAGAATAAAACGGAACTACAGGCATTTCTAGGGCTACTTAATTTCTATAATGTTTTCCTGCCACAGAAGGCGACCGCGGCGGAGCCTTTGCATAGGCTCTTGGACAAGGCGGCTCCGTGGACTTGGGGGAAACGCGAGGAGGCCGCCTTCAACAAAACCAAGGACCTACTCAACTCGGATGCTGTCCTCATCCAATACAACGAGACCCTACCGCTAGCTGTCACATGCGACGCATCACCCTTCGGCGCCGTCCTCAGCCACACTCTCACCGACGGAAAAGAAGCACCCATCGCCTTTTTCTCAAGGACCCTCACCAAACCGGAAAGAAACTACAGCCAGCTGGACAAGGAGGCTCTGGCTATCGTTGCCGCCGTAAAAAGATTCCACGAATACATCTACGGCCGGACATTCACTATCGTCACCGACCACAAGCCGCTGCTGGGAATCCTGGCAGGGAACAGGGCCACCCCGAACATTCTATCTCCAAGAATGACAAGGTGGTCCGAATTCCTTGCCGCCTACAGTTACCGGCTCACACACCGACCCGGTAAGACAATCACCCACGCAGACGCCCTGAGCCGCACGCCGCTACCTGACTTGGACACCGACCCAGCACCCACGACGACCACCCTTAGCATAGAGACTCTGCCCCATCTACCCGTAACCGCGTCAGACATTGCCCGCGAAACTAATAAAGACAAACATCTGGCGCGAGTGTTACATTGGGTAGAGAAGGGGTGGCCCGAAAAAGACGTCGACAAAACATTCAGGACATTCCGGAACCGGCAAACAGAACTGTCATTACAAAAAGGTTGTTTACTGTGGGGGGATAGGTTGTCATTCCAGAAAAATTACAGGGAAAGGTATTGGAATTGCTGCATGAGGGACACCCAGGCATCGTGCGGACTAAAGCCTTGGCCAGAAGCTACGCATGGTGGCCAGGGATGGACAAACGGATCGAGGCTTGGGTGGCAGCATGCAACCGATGCCAGGAAACCAGGCCTAGCCCCCCTGCCGCCCCAATCCTGGAATGGGAAACCCCTAAGGGACCATGGTCCAGGATTCACATAGATTTTGCCGGACCCACGAAAGGGCACACCTTCCTCATTACGGTAGATGCTTACTCCAACTGGTTGGAGGTAAGCAACATGAAAACTACCACCACGGAGGCTGTTACCAAAGAACTCAGCAAGCTGTTCGCAACCCACGGCCTCCCAGACGTCATCGTATCCGACAACGGGCCCCAATTTACCTCGCTAGAATTTGAAAAATTCCTAGCGGAGCGGGGGATACGACACGCATTGACAAGCGCCGGCACATCCGGCGGCGAATGGGAGGGCAGAACGGATGGTTCAATTTACAAAAAAAAACAATCCAGAAAATAGAAAACGGGGAAATCCAAGAAAAAATAAATAAAATGCTTTTGATACAACACATAACCCCGAACACAACAACTAACAAAAGCCGGGCAGAACTATTAATGGGGAGGAAATTAAGGTCCCCATTAGACAGACTGCACCCCACATACAACCCAGAAAAACCCCCAAACTCCTCAAGCAAAAGACCGAACGTTTAAACCAGGCGACACAGTATACGCAAAGAACCTTACCTGGGACCCACTTTGGATACCAGCAACCGTAACCCAAGTGACAGGTCCCGCTCGTCCTGCTTACAGACAACCGACGGACGAGCATGGAAACGACACATCGACCAATTAAGGTCAAGAACAACCACGGGAAACACAACTGACACGCAAACAGACACAGACACATACCCAGAAAAAGAAGGGGACCCCCAACACAAACCAAGAGGGGAGGGAAGACCCCAAGAACCAACCCACACCAGAAAGATACTGGGAATACTCACCAACAAGCAGCCAGCTCGAAACCTCACCAGGAAGAAGCAGCCAGGCCAGCTCAACCAGCCCAGAAAGACCAGGCGGGAGCGGCAACAACCGCAGCTTAACCAGCCCGGGTAGACCGGGAGGGAGCTGCGACGAAAGGCCCGGCTCACCCTTCCAGATGGTTCCATCGATGAGGCAGAGAGCAACACAGAACCCGACCGAACCGGCCGGGAGCCAAGCACCAACTAACCTGCGCAAGTCAAGTAGACAAGTGCGAAGCCCCGCCCTACTACGGGACTACGTTACGTAGGACCCTACCAAGAGGGGAGGGGTATTCTGTACAGTCATTTACATACTTGTAAACACCACGCGGTGATTGGTCAAGACGCACGTCGAGTTGATTGGCCGAGCGAGCCACACTGATTGGCCCGCCGCGAATCTCCCGCGATTGGTGGAAACTAATCGCGGGAGGTTCAAAGCGGTGCCATTGGCCGCGGCCGCGCGGCCAAGGAATAAAAGCCGCCGCTTTTCCTTTTTCGAGCCGAGCCGATCTCGGAGCAAATAAAGAGCTGAAACTAAGTCACTGGCTCCGAGTCTCTTTCCGCGACGGACACGACACCATCCATCCATTTAACTAACTTTCACCAACCATTCTCTCCTTCCCTCCCTCCCTCCCTTTCTCCCTTTCATCTATCATTCTAGCCATCTGTCTAAAGTAACTATTTTCCTTGGCTGAAAATCAAATAGGAAATGCCCTCCTTAGCATTCAGATCTTGTTCCCCTCCTGACAACCTTTTTTAGAAGAACCTTCTATCAGAAGAAAATGGGAAAGGAAGAAGCCTCCACAACACCTTCCTTTCACCACTCCTTTTATTACTTTTGTAGCGTCTCCCTAGCCAGGAACTTTTATGAGTAAAGAAACAATTGCTTCACTCTTGATCAAGTCCAGGGAACATCCCTTGGGGATTCATATAACTTGGCACAATATTCTTCACCAGAGCTTTCCATATATTCCTGGAAAAGGGTGTTTTCTAGCAAGTCCTTGGAGGCTGCTTTATGGCAAGAAATTGATATTTTGTCTGGAGAGGAGGGAGGAGAGGAGGGAGGGAGGGAGGGGAGGGAGAAGGAGGAAGGGAAGGAAGTAAAGGAAGGAATGGAGGGAAGTACAGAAGGAAGGATGGAAGGGAGGGAGAGAGGAAGGGAGGGTGGGAGGAAAGAAGGGAGGGGAGGGGAAGGGAAGGGAGGGAGGACAGAAGGAAGGATTGAAGGGAAGAAGGAAGGAAGGGATGGAGGGAGGAGGGAAAAGAAGGAAAGGGAGGGCGAAAGTACAGAAGGAAGGATGGATGGAAGAGGGAGGGAGGGAAGGAACTTGGAAGGGAAGGAAGCAAGGAGGGGGAGGAGAACAGAAGGAAGGAAGGAAGGAACTGAAGAAGGGAGGGAGGGAGGGAGGGAAGGAAGGAACAGATCATTTTTCACCCATCTGCCTCCTTTTGTCTTACCTTAAGTAAGATTTGTCTGCAGGAGCATCTCCTGCTGTTCTGTTGAACTTCCATCTTACATTTGAAAACCCATAAACAAGCAGAAAGCATTTAAGAACCATTCTAAGTGGGAAGAAGGGTCTGGGAAGACCTTAAAGATATTCTCTTTCATTTTTAAGCCACTTGCTTGTGAGAGACGATAACTGGCTTTTCCAAGTATTCTTTGTCATACTGTAGAAAATAGGAATTAAACTTCAGTATTGTTGAGACAAAAAGCAAACAGATTTATTTTATTTTTACAGGTAGTCCTTGACTTACAAGCAGTCGCTTCGTGATCGTTTGAAGTTAGGACCTACATGAAAAGGGGGCTTCGAACCAGGATCTGAAGAATAGAACAGAATAGAATTAGAATAGAATAGAATAGAATAGAATAGAATAGAATAGAATAGAATAGAATAGAATAGAATAGAACGAAAGGAATAGAATAGAATAGAATAGAATAGAATAGAATAGAATAGAATAGAATAGAATAGAATAGAATAGAATAGAATAGAATTAGAATAAAATAGAATTAGAATTAGACTAGACTAGACTAGAATAGGACAGAATAGAATAGAATAGAATAGAATAGAATAGAATAGAATAGAATAGAATAGAATAGAATAGAATAGAATAGAATAGAATAGAATTAGAATTAGAATTAGAATTAGAATAGAACAGAATGGAACAGAACGAAAGGAATAGAATAGAATAGAATAGAATAGAATAGAATAGAATAGAATAGAATAGAATAGAATAGAATTAGAATAAAATAGAATTAGAATTAGAATTAGAATAGAATAGAATAGAATAGAATAAAATTAGAATAAAATAGAATTAGAATTAGAATAGAATAGAATAGGATAGGATAGGATAGGATAGGATAGGATAGGATAGGATAGGATAGAATAGAATAGAATAGAATAGAATAGAATTAGAATAAAATAGAATTATTATTAGAATTAGAATTAGACTAGACTAGACTAGACTAGACTAGAGCAGAGCAGAGCAGAACAAATAGAAAATATGATTTTTACCACTGGTAACATGCTAGTTCAAAGGTGTATTATCTTATTTATTTTATTTATTTCTTTGTATCCTACCTTTTTTATTTGTACAAATATATCAAAGCAGCAAAGATATCTAATACAGGTAGCCCTCAAGCTACAACAGTTCATTTAGTGACCATTCAAAGTTATAATAGCACTGGAAAAAAAATGACTTATAATCATTTTTCACACTTACAGCCATTGCAGCATGCCCATGGTCATGTGACCAAAATCCAGACCCTTAGCAACTGACTAATATTTATGGTGGTTACAGTGTCCCCAGGGTCATGTGAGTATCTTTTGTGGCCTTTGGGACGAGCCAAATCAATGAGGAGACCAGTTTCATTCCGCCACGGTCTTCACTAAGCTTCCCAACTGCAGGGATTCACAGAACAATTGTGGCAAGCAAGGTCATTTCACTGAACAGCTGTCTTGCTTAGCAACAGAAATTTTGGGCTCTGTTGTGGTCGTAAGTCAAGGACTACCTGTACTTCTTCCTCCTCCTATTTTCCCCACAATGACGACCCCATGAGGAGAGTTGGGTTGAGAGAAAATGACTGGGCCAAAGTCCACCAGCTGGCTTTCATGGCTAAGGTGGGACTAGAACTCACAGTCTCCTGATTTCTAACACGGTGCCTGAACCCTTTAGACCACATGGGCTCTGTCATGATTCCAATCCCTTTTAAACACCAAATCTCTGACTTTTTTTTTCTGTCCCTGTAAAAGCACAACATAAGGGATGCCGTGGCTCAGTGGCTAAGACAGCAAGCTTGTCGATCAGAAAGGTCAGCAGATCGGCGGTTCGAATCCCTAGCACTGTGTAATGGAGTGAGTTCCCATTACTTGTCCCAGCTTCTGCCAACCTAGCAGTTCGAAAGCACGTAAAAAATGCAAGTAGAAAAATAGGGACCCCTTTGGTGGGAAGGTAACAGCATTCTGTGCGCCTTTGGCATTTAGTCATGCCTGCCACCTGATCACGGAGACGTCTTCGGACAGCGCTGGCTCTTCAGCTTTGTAACGGAGATGAGCACTGCCCCTTAGACCCGGAAACGACTAGCATGTATGTGCGTGGAGAACCTTTACCTTTTGAAAAGCACAACAAAATGAAAATGAAAACCAGCCAGCAACCTTACCACAGTAACCTTCATAAAATCATCAGGTATGTTTGCTCTCCCTTCAAAATGAACAGCTTTTCATTTTGCTATTCCTCTGCTGCTGCTTCAGCAGTAACCCAGTTGAGGCGGCACAAAAGAGAGAGTCCGCTGTGAATTGCAACTCGTCTAATGTGCGAGAACCTGACACATTCCCCAGTAGGGTTTTTCCAAATTTCTCAGTGCCTTGGGAGTCCTCACTTTCCTTCCATTCACTTGAAGTGGCATGGCTAAGAAATAACAGAAAAATAGCAGAACACAAGACCAGCCTTGCTTGCCTGCCCCGAGAAGCAATGAAATTACAATCGATATAATTTTGGCAACTCAAAATTGCTCTGATTCTCACAGGAGGCGAACGAGACTGAAAAACAGAAGGCTCAACTCTACAGTTAACCCAGTAGTATCCTCGTAATGTGTTGTGTAATAGACAAGCAGTAGGGCTCCTATTTCAGCATGGATGGGTTGTATCAGACTTCACCATGGAGACAACTAGACATATATATATATATATTACTCCCTGAACACATACATATTCAGAAGTTTACCTACTGCAGAACCGCACATATGCAACCAAGCAAGAACAATCGTTTTGCTCCAGAAGCCATGGATACTCAAGAAGTTTGCAAAACGTAGAAATCAGAAACTATAGGGGTAGTCCTCTATAGTTATGAGTGTAATGGAACCTGCCCATTGTGGCAAGTGATGACGGTTGTTAAATGACACAATCATTTGATCACCTGGTTTAAAGGTAAAGGTTTCCCTCGGACATATGTGCTAGTTGTTTCCGGCTCTAAGGGTGGTGCTCTGGGGTAGGATTCTACCGGTTCGGACCGGTTCTATAGAACTAGTTGTTATGATTCTGCGCAATTTGGAGAACCAGCAAATTGGGCCTCTAGCTGGCACTGCCCCTCCCTGCCCAGTCAGTCCTTATCACACATGCCTGACATCACTGACTGCATTCTCCCCCGCCCAATCACTCCTTAAGGTATTTCTTTTTTTCCCCTCCCGACGATCAGCTGTTCGAATGATCAGCTGTACCAGAATCCCCCTCGCTGTCTTACTGCTTCACACAGGAGGCTTCCCTGGGGCCCGCGCAGCACCCATACATCCCACCCACCCCCCGCACTCCATTTTTTGCCTTCCTGGGCCCCAGGGAAGCTTCGTGGGAGCAAAAACATCCCCCAGGAGGCTTTCGTGAGGGCCAGGAGGCCCAAAATATGATGTAAAATATGATATAAAATATCATGCTGCACAGCCCTCCCCCATTCTCCATTTTTTGCCTTCCTGGGCCCCAGGGAAGCTTCGTGGGAGCAAAAACATCCCCCTGAGGAGGAGGCAAATATGATATTATGTGATGGCACAGCCTCCCCATTCTCCATTTTGCCTTCCTGGGGAGGCTCTGGAGCAAAACATATGATGTAAAATATGATATAAAATATCATGCTGCACAGCCCTCCCCATTCTCCATTTTTGCCTTCCTGGGCCCCAGGGAAGCCTTCCGGGAGCAAAAATGCCTCCAGAGGATTACAGTATTCTAGGGTTGGTCTTAATCTTCGTAAGGCCATGCCTGGAATACTGTATCCAGTTTTAGTCACCACATTACAAAAAAAAAGATGTTGAGATTTTGGAAAAAGTGCAGAGAAGAACCACTAAGATGATTAAAGGCCTGGAGATTAAAACTTATGAAGAATGGTTGCAGGAATTGGGTATGGCTAGTCTAGAGAAAAGAAGGAATACAGGCAATGGTGGGATTCAAATTTTTTTTTACTACCGGTTCTGTAGGCATGACTTGGTGGGTGTGGCATGGGAAAGTTACTGCAAAATCCCCATTCCCTCCCCACCCCACTAACCTGCTTTCCATCTCCGTTCTCCTCTGCAGGGCAACAAAAGAAGACCCAGCCAATCAGCTGGGACTCGGGAGGCGGAGAATAGATGGGGGCGGGGCCAGTCAGAGGTGGTATTGCCCGGTTCTCTGAATGACTCAAATTTTCTGCTACCGGTTCTCAGAACTGGTCAGAACCTGCTGAATACCACCTCTGAATATGGGTGACATGATAGCAGTAACCCAGTATTTGAGAGGTTGCCACAAAGAGGAGGGGGTCAACTTATTTTCCAAAGCACCAGAAGGAAAGACAGGAAACAATGGATGGAAAGTGACCAAGGAGAGAAGCAACTTAGAACTAAGGAGAAACTTCCAAACAGTGAGAACAATTAACTGGTGGAACAACTTGCCTTCAGAAGTTGTGGGTGTTTCATCACTGGGGTTTTTTAAAGAAAAGATTGGACAGCCTCTTGTCTGAAATGGTGTAGGCTCTTCTGCTTCAGCAGGGGGTTGGTCTAGAAGACCTCCAAAGTCCCTTCCATCTCTATTCCATTCTGCTCCTGATGCTGTATTACTTGATGGAGAACCCTGCCAGGCTGTCATTGGATCTTTTCAGATTCACGTGGCTGGTAATATTATCTTCGGAAAGAATTTATTATGAATTATCCAGCAAAACATAGGCCAGGTACATGGGTACATTATGGGTACATAATTCATGCTGGACTCAGCATCTAAGGGTCTTTAGTGCGGAAATTAAGAGGCATTCCTTTTCCGGTAGTTTTGCTATTGATCTCATGAAGATACATCTGTGGTACCGGATGGGACAGTATCATTTTAGGAGCCTTCAATTCATCCTGGCAGTTGTCGGCTGAGCTTCATTAGCCTTTTGCATTTCAGCCTTAGGGAAGATAATATTCTACTGTTTCCTGCACTGGAAAAAGAGAACAGCCTGTAGGAGGGGGTGGACAACGGGCTAATCTCTAAGTACAGATTTGAGTTCCCCTGCCCAGATCTTAATGGAGCAAGTAGTTAGTAAGGAGGAAAAAAGAGTCTCTTGCTCTTACCTGCTGAATCATCAGAACGGTTGCACTTTGATAACTGAGGAAAACATAAATACTGCATAGCGATTTCTTTGGGCTGTGTTCGTAAAACTGCAATGTTCCATTAAAGTGCTTTTCTCGTACAGGTTAATCTTTCAAAACAAAAACGAAGCAGCCGTGAGACGAATAGGGCCGGTGTTTTGCTACCCAATAAACCGCCTCTTTGCAAATAAACAATTCCCAGAGGCCTGTGAAACTGCGGAAGTGGAGGAAACTTTTAAAAGAGGGATTTACACATCCAATTGAAAAACAAGACGAGAAGATGGTTTGAAAATCAGAAGGAGAATTTGGATATTTTTGTGCATCGGGGAGGAGGCTTTTTACAGGGTGGATGGAAGGGTGGGCTTCAAAAATTTAGCAACGGGTTCTCTACCTGGTTGCTGGGTGGGTGTGGCCATGGTGGGCATGGCCTAGTTGGTCTCCTGCACCACGCATTGGGGGGGGGCATTTTTGCCCTCCCCAGAGGCTTCCCACGGGCCTCCAGGAGGACGAAAATGCCCTCCCCAAGCTCCGGAGGCTTTCTGGAAACCAGAAATGGGCCAAACTTCCAAGAGGCCCATTTTTCACCCTCCCCAAGCCTCGATGCATTCCCTGCACTTCCCTGCATCCAAAACGGGCCACGTGGGGACTTCTGGGAGGGGAGGGCCAGCCAGGAGTGGGATTTGGGCAGTGGTGTATTAACCATTAAGCAGACTAAGCATGTTTTTAGGGCACCAGGCCCAAAGGGAGCACCACAAAGTTGAGAATATTACTTCGTTTGTGCAATATGTACCAAAGGGGGGGTGGCACCAAGATTTGTCAGTGCTTAGGGCACCAATGAGCCTTAATCTGCCACTGGTTTTGGGTGTTCTCCAAACTGCCCAGAATCTCAGCTAGGGGCTCTCCCGAATCCCCGTGAACCCCCAGCAGCCCACCCCTGGGTGGATGGATGGGAGGTGAATTACAAGACATCTGGAAGTCCTGAAGACTTACTCTTTGGACCATATCAACAGGAAGCATCTCTTTGGAGACCAAAACACATGAAGAACGGCTGCAGGATTTGGGTTTGGCTGGTCTAAAGAAAAGAAGAATTAGGGGACACATGATGATAGCAGTGACCCAGTATTTGAGAATCTGCCACAAAGAGGAGGGAGGGCAATTTATTTTCCAAAGCACCAGAATTCAAGATGAGAAAGAATGGATGGAAGCTAATCAAGGAGAGAAGCAACGTGGAATTAAGGAGAAACTTCCGAACAGTGAGGACAATTAGCCAGTGGAACAGCTTTGCCTTCAGAAATCATGGGACATTGATCACCGGAGGTTTTTAAGAAGAGGCTGGGCAGTCACTTGTCTGGAATGGTATAGGATTTTCTGCTTGAGCAAGGGGTTGGACTAGAAGACCTCCAAGGTCCCTTCCAGCTCTATTCTATTCCTTTGGAAATGTATCTCTGCTTATAGGACCTGTGACCCTTTCTCAACATTTCCTTGTTTTTCGCAGTTCTCTACTTTTGCCACAATGCCAATTCTAAGATGTAATGTTTCTATCAGGAGTGCCAATCAGGGCTCCAAACTTTTCAGAGCTTCTTCTGGGAAGCAGGAACAAGTCTGCAGAACTCCTCACAAGACTTCAATCTAAAATTGAGCCGCCCAAAATATGTTGCTAAGCAAAACACTCGTTACTTGTTAAGTAAACCACTGTAGTTGTTAAGCTCATAACAGAGTTGTCAAGTGAATCTGGGTTCCTCCATTGGACTTTGCTTGTCAAAGGTTGCAAAAGGTGATCCCATGACCCTGGGATACTACAACTGTCATATGTACCTGCCAGTTGCCAAGCGTCTGAATTTTGATCACATGACCTTGGGGGTGCTGCAACGGTTGTATGGAAAATGGCCATAAGTCACATTTTTAAATTCCATTGTAACTTTGAACTGCCATTAAGTGAATGGTTGTAAGTCAAGGGTTACCTCTATTTCATAGTGTTAGAAGAGTGAATAGTTAAAGTATGTCACCTATGGATGTAAAGGTTCCAAGTAGCACAATCCACCCAAGCAAATCAACTCTGAGGTCAAGCACTTCCTCAAAGAACTTCTTTATTGGGTAAATCATATTGGTGTTCTGTATTAACATACTCCAAAAACTAACTTCTGATTGGTCCACACGAACTGCATTTCAATTGGTCTACTGAACGGCTGTGATTGGTCCATTAAGAATCAACTGCGATTGGCCGAGCCGATCGCGGGAGATTCAAAGACCTGTCATTGGCCGGCGAGCTGCAAGCAATCCCTATATGAAGGGCTGCCGTGGCTGCAAGATCTTGTACAGATCTTAACATAAAATAAAGAGCTTGAAGTACACTGGTCTTGCGTCTCTTTTGTACCCGATCTAACAATTGGCATGCTTCAAAGGAAAGTATTGTGGTCTGCCAGTGGCCAGTGGAGCTGGCAGCAAATTCAGACAGTGAGGAGGTTGGGGAGGAAAATGGGCCAGTCCTGGAGTCTGGGGAAGGCTCTGACGAGTGCTCTGCATCAGAGGAAGTGATAGGGCCAGGGCCGTCTGACAGTTATCAGATGCCTTCAGAGTCAGAGATCAGTGGGGCAGAAGAACAGCTGCAGCCTGTTCCTAATGTGTGCATGTGCAGAGCTGTCAGGAGAAGGGAACAGTTAAGGAACAAGGGTCAACTCAGGAGTAAGGGCACAGGTAGATGGTGAATGGCCCCTCCCATGGGGAATAAAGAGGAGTGAAAAGGGAGTGGTGTTTGCAGGAGACAATTAATTCAATTCATTAGGGTGAAGATCTGTTCTTGACTTTTTGCCAAGTATTTTCTGCTACAGCATGGTGTTTGGAAGATATCAGCCTGGCAACTCTTCATGCCTGATAAAGGCCTGTAGTTGTGAAATCTCATGAAAGAATGTTTGCTGGGACTTTGCTGGAGAGGAATTCACTTTAACCTAAATAAAAGGGGTTTTATCATGACAAGGAATCTGCTTCATGATCTTGGGAAGCCTAGCTCAAAACAGTAAGCCAACTATGACTTTCCCCAAGGTTACAGAATAGTTAAAACCAGTAATGACCCCTTTCCCCTTCAGTGTCATTAATCGCGTTGGCCAATTAGGTTAATTGGTGGGTTTCTCGTGTATTTGTCTCCTCCTTCCTCCATCGCCCAGGAGATGACCTTGGTTCTCACGAGAAAGATCTATGTTTTGTCTAGCAATGCATTCTGTCCTCCTTCCCCCCTCCCATGCAGCGTGGCAATGTTGAACCAGGAAAATGGCTTCTGCCAGGTTCAGTTCGGTGTTGACAATGGAGATTTAGAGCAGAGGTCCCCAACCACAGGCCATGTCCCGCTGTCAGGCTGTGAGCCATTTGCAACCGGGCCACAGAAACAGTGGGTGAGTGCAAATGGAGCTTATGCATTCATGCACGCTTGCCTGCCGCCGATATGGAACCATCCCCGCTCCTCCCCCCACCAGTTCGCAAAGCCAGAAAGATTGGGGAACTCTGGATTAGAAGAAAAGATGTCGTGGTTGGATGACTTGGTACGTATGATGGTGAAATACCTCCCAAAGATATGAGCCAAGGCCGCTCAATGGTTAGAGTGCAGTACTGCAGGCTACTTCTGCTGACTGGCTGCTGTTTGCAATTTGGCAGTTCAAATCTCACCAGTTCTCAAGGTTGACTCAGCCTTCCAGCCTTCCAAGGTTGGCAAAATGAGGACACAGATTGTTGGGGGAGGGGGGCAATATGCTGACTCTGTAAAGTGCTTAAAGAGGACTGTAAAGCAGTGTTTAAGTCTGAGTGCTATTGCTACTGCTATTAGAGCTGAATTAGGATCTTCAGTTATGAACGGTTGAATCTTCAGGACATAAAAACAGGGAATAGGACCATGATATCTAACCATGACCCAGAAAGAATGCACACTTTTGACCATGTGCCACCCACCCAGTCACTGAACTGCACAAAGAGCCTTGACACACTTGTGTCATCTGTGCACTCTGGTAAGCGCCTTAACTTCAGGAACACAATCAAGAAAGTACGATTTACCCAAACATTCTTTAATGAGTTTTAAGAGCCAGGATTAAGGATTAGACTGCAGAATCTTACAAATGAGATAGGAGCCCTCCAGTTTTTCATTATTAGTGAGTTTCTTAAAGCAGATTTTTCTCCAGGGCTCTGACATCCTTGTACCAAACAAAGACTGTGGGGGATAATTCAATATGGGGAATTAATGGCCAAAACTAACCTGCAACATTTGGAATGAATTATAGATATATATTTTTCAGCTCCTTCAATATTTGAATTCTTTATTGGTGAGTTTCCCTTAAGGCAGATTTTCTTTAGACCTTTTGAATTTCTTTCATCTCAGCTGTTGGCTTGGTGTGCGAATGAACCATTTCTTTGAGAAAAGAATCAGTAATGACCTCTCCCATTTGCTGATGGTGTCCAGAGAGACTCTCCACACCCTATCCGATCTCGGTAGCGTCTCCCACATGCACAGAAGCAATTCCATGCTGCCTTCCCTGTTTGAGATATATCCATTTTTTTTCCTTTTTCCACACTTATAATGTGATTTATATCTACATATTTATACACTGTATCTGTATTTATTATACAGTATCTATGTTTACATATCTTTATTAGTCTCTTTCTCTCTCTCTTTCTGCATCTTTCTATGTATTTCTATCTCTGATAGAAATATAGAGAAAGAGAAAGAAAGAATGAGATAAAGAGAAAAAGACAAATATATGTAGATATAGATATAATAAAAATTGACTCTGCCTATTATATATTTCTCTCTGTGTGTATCTCTCTCTCTCTCTGTCTCTGTCTCTGTCTCTGTCTCTCTCTCTCTCTCTCTCATCTTCTATGTATCTCTACTTACCTATATCTCTCTCTCTCCATCTCTTTATGTATTTCTTTCTGTCTCTCTTTCTCTCACTATTTCTTTCTTTTTTTTTTTTTTTTTGTAAATTTTATTTGAGTTTTCACAAAGAGAAAAAAAATACAGATAAAACATCTTTTTTGAAAGCAGCATAATCCCGGGTTACATTTCTTCGTACAGACACAAATTCAGGTTCATGCTCATTTTTATATTCTATTCCATATCTTATTACTATTTTACATTTTCTGCATAGCTTCTTACCTCTTTTAATTTTCTCAATTTTATTTTAATTATCTCATCTCAATTCAAATCATTGTATTTATATTTTTTGTCTGTCCTGTTTCAATTATCTATTGTCTTTTCTCATTAAACAAAATTTCTCCTGTAGTTACTGATTGGAGTATGACGCCTTTATATTTTTTCCCTAAAGTTGTAACATTCAATATAATACATAACTTCCATTCGGATTCTGCTTGGTACATTCTTAAAATACACACTGTATTCTTAAAAAAAGAAAACATTATAAATGTATATAATTAAAACAACATTCCATTCCAATTCAATTCTATCATTAATATTAATATTAATATTCATTAAAGTCTTAACATCTTTAACATTACTTTTCAATTAAATATCATACTTCTATGGAAACAATTATAAGCTTTCCATAGTTAATTCCCCCCTTTCACTTATATTTTATAAAACATTAACTAATTAAAATGTTCCCGTTCCTTCCTAATTCAATGTTCTCATTTATTTTATTTCACTTATTTTATTCACAAACATTTCACTAAATTACACTAACTATTTTATCCCTCATTTTAATCATATGTTGTTTCCAATTTTCTAAAGTTATTTCTATTACTAATATAACAATACAATCTTATGTACCTTTACAGAATCCCCTTTTCAGTTAGATTTTCACCCATTATCTCTAAATAGGTCCTGTTTCTCTATATCTTGCTCTGGTCCTTTATAACTTCTTTTCCTTTCCTTCTTCCCTCTCTTCTTCTCTCTCCCCTTTTTACCCCCTTGTCTCTCTACCTCTATTTCTCTCTTCTGTATTCCCCTTTTCTGTTGCTTTCCAGTATTATACTTATTTTTTGAATTATTTTTCTTTTCTTTGGTTGTTTTTTTAAGTCTTAAATTCTCCATTCTCTTTCCCCCCTTTCCTTTTTCTTCCCAACATAAAATTGCTTGTTCATTAAAGATGGCTTCTTCTTTGTCCCAGTCTTCTTGTTTTGCAGTCGCTTTCTTGTTGTTTCTCATAGTTCCAAATCTCCATTTCTAAGAATTGAAAAATGAAGCCAAAAGAACCCTTCCTTCTTGTGCATCTTCTTTGTACTTCATTCAGAAGTGGTGCCATTGTATAAATTTTTAAACAACCACCCAATTGATTTTAGTCATTCAAATATAATAACCAAGAATCCAAAGATCACCAAATAATCCAAATACATGCAAGCTGTTTCTTTTTTGCTCTTTTTTTTCACTTTCTCTTCCTGGGGTTACTATTTAGTTGCAAAGTTTCAGTTAAAATGTATCTTTTAGAAGTCTTGTTGAAGTTTTACTGTAGATTCTTTTTAATTTCAGGCAGTCTCCTCCCTCTTCCAGATCCTGCCCTTATTCTTTTCTCTCCCTTCCTGCTTGTGAAAAAAATAAAATCTTTATTATCCCTTTGGCATTTTGTTTTATTTTCAGCTTAATTGCCTATTGATGTCAAAGTGGATTTTTCCAATTTCTTATTTAAGTCTCTTAGTTGTCAGTATAGGGAAGGAGAGAGAAGAAAAAAAAAGCCAAACCTTTCCCTTTTACTTTCCTTCGCTGCTTCCGACTCTTCTTTGGGATCCATGTTATTTTTTGTAAGTTTAAATTCCAGGGTACCTTAGTCGTTGCTTTTACAATTTAACCTGGTCAGCCAAAACTTTCACTTCTTATCTTCCTCCTGCACATTCTTTTCCAGTCGAGTTCTCCTTTGTGGTGGCCATTTCTGACCACCGCTGCAACCGCCTTTGGGAAAGGGAGTAATGGCCAGCTAAGGAGGAGAGATGCGGCCCTCCTCAACCCTGCTGGCAGTCTCCCCCCTCTTCACCACCTCTACGGGGTGGCTTAGACCCAAAACCAGCCGGCTCGGGGCGCTCCAGCAGCAAGCCCAGACAGAAACCACGCACGATCGTGGAATTCTGTCTGTCGCCGAAGCCCTTCAAACCAGAAGTCCCTTTCTCTCACTATTTCTATGCACATATTTCCTTTTCTCTCTTTCCCTCTATGCCTCTCTCTATTATCTTTCTATGTATCTCTCTCTCTTTATATCTATCTATCCATCTATTTATCTATCTACCTATCATCTCTTTATCTCTTTATCTCTATCTCTCTTTATCTTTCTCTCATATCTATCACTGTCTTTATGTATGTGTGTGTGTGTGTGTGTGTGTATTCACAACACTTCTGATTTTGTCTTATATTTAATCAGTACTGAATTCAGTGTTTTACACAAACACACACACACACACACACACACACACACCCCTAAGTCAGGTTTAACATGTTGGATAATTGCAGGCACCATTTTAACTGCTGAAGTGTTTTCTGAACATAACACTGTGTTTCAGATATGATCAGTGTTCAGTTCTAGTTTGATTTCCTTTGAGGCAGGTAACACAAGTTTTATTTCTAATAAAAAACTGTTTAAAGCACAAGTACTTTTAAAAGAAATTGCAGATCTGATAGCAAAATATCAGAACTCTACAGAAATATTTTTTCCTTTCAGTCATTTATAAAGGCTCCTTATTCTCTATGTCACTTCCTTCTTCTGGGGAAGAATAGGTATGAAGCACAAAATAAATCTCAGGTCCACCCAAATAAATTCCAAATATGGAGAACAGATTCTATGTAGAAGGGAAAATGAACTGTTATAAGTTGAGGACTACCTGTTCAAATGTATGCCTTTACTCCATTTATACCTTAGGATAACAAAATAACAATGCTCAAGCCCCCTGCTCAGACAAGTGACTGTCCGGTCTCTTCTTGAAAACCTCCAGTGGATGAAGTACCTACAACTTCTGAAGACAAGGTGTTCCAGTGCTTAATATTTTCTAGTGGTAGGAAATTTCTCCTTAGTTCTAGATTGCTTTTCTCCTTAATTAGTTTCCATCTAATATTTCTTGTCTTGCCTCTGGATGCCAATGTATTTTGTCGCTTCGGAAGGGCACAATTTTTTTGTTGTTGTTGCAAATTGTAATGCGGTAAAAATTCTTGGAAGTCTAAAAAGTCTGTATAGAAGATTCTAGAAAGACACATACTACACTGAAATCTCAACCAGCCCGCAACCTCCTCACTTTCTGTGGGTAAAGTCGTTACTTTTTTGCTTCTCTCTCTTTGCAATTTTCTCTTTCCTTTTCTTCTTTTGCTAACTTTTGTTTCTTCTGTGGGCCACCTGTCCTTGAGAGTATCTGTACATCCTACCAGGTTATGTAAGGTAGGCGGGGACACTCCAGGTCCCTCCCTTTCTCCTGAAATATTGCCTTCTAATTGGACCAGAGAAACATGTCTTTTCTGTGATATCAAAAGTGGTTTTAATTTTGAAAAAGCAACTGGGCTGATTTTTTTCCTCCAGGAAATACAAGATAGTTTGCTTCCTATCCTGAAAGCTTCATAAATACATGACGGTATTCATATGAAGCTTCATATGAAGCTTCCAGGATAGGAAGCGAACTATCTTGTATTTCATGGGGGGGGGGGGGGAATCAGCCCAGTTGCTTTTTCAAAATTAAAACCACTTTTGATATCACAGAAAAGACATGTTTCTCTGGTCCAATTAGAAGGCAATATTTCAGGAGAAAGGAAAGGACCTGGAGTGTCCCCGCCTATCTTACATAACCTGGTAGGATGTACAGATACTCTCAAGGACAGGTGGCCCACAGAAGAAACAAAAGTTAGAAAAAGAAGAAAAGGAAAGAGAAAATTACAAAGAGAGAGAAGCAAAAAAGTAACGACTTCCGACATTTTTCGGTGCACTCGATTACAAAAAGAACACAACCTCAACGTTTTGCTTTACATTTCACAATGTTTCAAGCCTTCCATTTCTAGCATAATGCAATATTTTAATCTTCATTCAATATCGAAGTTCTGAGTGAGGTTTTTTTTTTTAGCTTCGAGCAATAGCAATAGCACTTGGACTTATATACATTTGACAGTGTTCTACAGCCCTCTCTAAGCAGTTTAGAGAGTCAGCCTATTGTCCCCAACCATTTGAATCCTCATTTTACCCACCTCGGAAGGATGGAAAGCTGAGTTGACCTTAAACCTGGTGGGATTTGAACTGTCAAATTGCAAGCAGGCAGCAACCAGCGGAAATAGCCTGCAGTACTGTACTCTAACCACTGCTTCACCAAGCAAAAAGCCCATAATCAGTTTCAACTAGAAAGACAAATAGAACAATTTTTTTTATTTAATTAAAACAATTTTGTCATCTCTGCTACCTCCATCGCTTTTACATCCACTCTTTCCATCTTTGTGCATATGAGATTCTCACCGATGTCAATATACTGTATATATTAACATAGTATCATTTTTTTTCAAGTTCTTTATTCATGAAACACACAACAGATGTGTAACGTGGACAAACCTAGGGGTGCCTAACATTGTGTGTGCCACCATATTCTGGATTAATTCTGAACCCCATGCAAAGTCATACAATAATCCTGTGCTTAAAACCTTTTCTGTTTGCTGATTCTGTTCTAAGCACGACACATACAAGACACTGATTGTATTATATTTGCAGCTGTGGTCCATGGTCCTTACAATGGAAAAAAGCATAAAGAAGAAAGAAGTATTTTGTAATTGTAAAAATAATTAGGATCTCCCTAAGGTTTGATTCTTCGGTGTCATCCCACTGGGCTCCAGTGTTTAATGCTTCACTTCATTTTATTTTATTTTCTTAAACATTCTTTTAATTAAAAAAGAGTTTAATTGGACTCTGCCATATGGTGAAGCCAAAGTCCAGCTTCATGCAACATCTATTTCCCAGAATGCTTGTGGTGTTAGACAGATCCCAGAGGCTTTAAGGAGAAGAAATCAAAACGAAAGTTGTGGAAGCTCAGTGTTTTCTTCAGAAGTCTTCTTGTTTGCCCAGAAAAAGAAAAAGAAATAACCTGGAATGACAGAAAAGGGTATAGGAACCTGAATCAGAGAGAGGAACTAAAAAGGAGGGAAATACCTGGTCGCCAGCAATCAACACTCAGATAAAAAGAGATTTACACCAAGATTAATAGCACTGCAATAGCACTTAGACTTATAGACTGCTTTACAGTGTTTTACAGCCCTCTCTAAGCAGTTCACAGGGTCAACCTATTGCCCCCAACATTTTGGGTCCTTGTTTTTGCCCAGAGGTGGTGTTCATCAGGTTCTGACCAGTTCTGGAGAACCCGGTAGCAGAAATTTTGAGTAGTTCAGAGAACCAGCAAATACCACCTATGACTGCTCTCCCCGCATCTATTCTCTGATCAGCTGGGTCTTGTTTTGCTGCCCTGGAGCTGGAAACCAGGTTAGTGGGGTGGGGTGGGAATGGAGATTTTGCAGTGACCTTCCCCTACCATGCCCACCAAGCCACGCCCACCAAGCCACACCCACAGAACCGGTAGTAAAAACTTTTGAATCCCACCACTAATTTTACCCACCTTAGAAGGATGGAAGGCTGAGTCCAACCTTGAGTCTGGTGAGACTCAAAGTGCCAAATTGTAGGCAGCCAGCAGTCAGCAGAAGTAGCTGACATTACTGCACTCTAAACACTGCGCCACCATGCTTCATTAATACTAGACCAAAAATCAAACAATAAACAATACCCCAATCAAGGAACTACCAACTCAGTTAAACAGGCTAATGGTAAACAACCTAATAAAGAACCACTGAGAATACTCCAAGAAACACTGATAGGGCAAGCCACTTGTATATATTTCTCTTATTCTTTTATTTTTCTTATATGTACCCATTTCATGTATTCACAACTATGTATACACTTATACTTATTATCTTGTAAACAATTGGCAAATCAAATAAATAAATAAATAAATAAATAAAATAAACAGAGAGCAAACCTCATTCCCTTCTAAAACTGTTGATGTTACCTAGATGGGTAATAAAACATCTTCAAGAAAACATCCAAGCTCAGAGAGCACCAAGGACCCCATAAAAAGTTGGTTACAGCAAATGCTGTTTGGTGAACTGGACTTAAGCCCTCAAAGGATACCATTTTGTGAGAATGGATGTCCTGAACTCAAAAATTCCAGGTGTGTTCAGTGTCCAAAGCATTGTAGGAAATTTTATGAGTCAACTGCAAACTGTACCAGGTCCAGAGCTCAGTGGGGTACATCGCTGTAGCCTGAATAAAATACAGATACAGTCTGAATAAACGAAATTCATTGTTCCTTGATTCTAGTTTTTAATGTTCTGTTTACATGCCTCTTGCAAATCTCTCTTCATTGACTGTCCCAATTTTTTTCTGCCCTTTCCATTTATGCTCCGAACATACAGGGGATACACGTCACATCTTACTGTATTGCAATATTAAGATAATATATAGTCCTCAACTTACGACCAGGGGTGGAGTGCAAATATTTTTACTACTGGTTCTGTAGACATGGCTAGGTGGATATGGCAAGGTGGGCATGGCCATGTGACTGAGTGGGCGTGGCTTCCTCCTCCTCCTCCTCCTCCTCCTCCTCCTCCTCCTCCTCCTCCTCCTCCTCCTCCTCCTCCTCCTCCTCCTCCTTCTTCTTCTTCTTTGCAGCACCCCTCCACTCCACTTTTTGGCCTCCTGAGCCTCAGGGAAGCCTCCTGGAGAGATGTTTTTGCTCCCAGGAGGCTTCCCTGAGGCCCAGGAAAATAAAAATGGAGCCTCCTGGGTGAAGCAGTAAAGCAGTGAAGGGGATCCTGGCACAGTTGATTGTTAAAACAGCTGATCGTCGGGAGGAAAAAAAGGAATACCTTAAGGAGTGACTGGACAGGGGAGAATGCAGTCAGCGGTGTCGGGCGTGCATGAGATGTCGTGCATGAGTGATAAGGACTGACTGGGTGGGGAGGGGAGGGGTGGGAGGAGAGGGGCGGGGCCAGCCAGGGACACAATTTGCTGGTTCTCCGAACTGTGTCATAACAACCAGTTCTATAGAACCGGTCCAAACCGATAGAATCCCATCCCTGCTTACAAGCCCAACTGAGTCCAAAATTTATGTTGTTAAGCGAAACATTTGTTAAGTGGCTTCTGACCCATTTTACAACCTTTCTTGCCATTGTTGTTAAGTGAATCCCTGCAGCTGTTAAGTTGGCAACCTGGTGGTTAAGAAAACCTGGTTTCCTCGTTGATTTTGCTGGTTAGAAGGTCACAAAAGGGGATCGCGTGACCCCGGGACACTGCAGCCATCAAAAATGCGAGTCGGTTGCCACGCATCTGAATTTTGATCACGCAATCGTGGGGAGGCCACAACGGTCATGTGAAGAAAATGAGCACTTTTTTTCCAAGACTGTTTTAACTTCAAATGGTCACTAAATTAACTGTTGGAATTCAAGGACTACCTGGGTTGAAAGATTACATTACCACAATCAATTTCAGGAGTCCAGTGTGGTAGCCTAGAAGTGGAGCTCTCACCTCACAATCGGGAGGCTGTGAGTTCGATCCTACATAAAGGCTAATATTTGGAATAGACTCTCCTGCTCGAGCAGGGGGTTGGACTAGATGACCTCCAAGGTCCCTTCCAACTCTGTTATTCTATATCAATTGTGTGTGTGCGCGTGTGTGTTTTTAAAGGTGAATATTGTGCACCTTATAATTGATTATTTGGACAGGGTGAAAATCCACTAGGAGGCATGGTTGTATCATTGTATATCTTCTCCCATCCTCAGAAGGGGGTTGTGAGATTTCCTGGAGAAGGAACAAAGGGCTTGAGTCTGACAGCTGGAAGGTTACATACCCAACGGGCATATCAATGCTGCAGAAAATAGACAGCACTGAGCTCTGTTTAAGCTGCTTTTAGCTGGATCTCACTGGACTTTCATGGAAACTTTTCTAACGAAAGCAATGGATCATTGCACTGAATCAAGGATCATTATTTCACCACGTTTCTGTCTATGCCAGGGGCCTTGAGGTTGCTAAGCGAGATGGTGGTTCAGTGAATTTTCCCTGTGTTACGACCTTTCTTGCCACACTTGTTAAGGGAAACTCTGCAGGTGTTAAGTTAGTTAACAATATGCTGGCTGGCTGGAGAATTCTGGGAGTTAAAACCCAAAAGTCTTAAAGTTGTCAAGTTTGGAGCCCCAAACCCCTGGTCTATGCAGAATGATTCTTTCTTACTGTTGGATCTGAATTAAATGCAGCCTTGATGTGATGGAAAGAGAAATTCAGATGGATGAATAAATCACTTTACAAGAGTGCAAGTCTTTCTTTCTTTCTCTTTTTTCCTTCCTTCCTTCCCTCCCTTCCTCCCTTCTTTCTCTCTATCACTTTTCTTTCTCTCTCTTCTTTTTTTCTTTCCTTCCCTTCCTCCCTCTTTCTTTCTTTCTTTCTTTCCTTCCTTCTTCCCTCCCTCTTTCTTTCTCTTTCTTTCTTTCTCTTTCTTTCTCTCTTTCTCTCTCTCTTTTCTTTCTTTCTTTCTTTCTTTCTTTCTTTCTTTCTTTCTTTCTTTCTTTCTTTCTTTCTTTCTTTCTTTCTTTCTTTCTTTCTTTCTTCTTTCTTTACAAAGAGCTACAGCTGACAGGATAGGACAACACAGAAAGGGAGCTAAAGTGGTCGATGCAGGCTCGCTCCCACAAATACATACTGTACTGAATTAGATAATTTAAATTTCATGCTGCAAGGGGATGAATATCACATGATGAAACTTCCCTTATTTTAGGAGCCCATTGCATGTTCTTTCTTTCTTTATTTATGGTTTTTATGACCCACCACACTCCAAAAGACTCCTGGTGGTTTACAGCATAACCAATAAAAAAGGCATTAAAAGAAAACAGACAAAGCATTAAACATTAACTGTTCTTGTGCTTTGCTTCTCAGTTCCAGGAGCAAACTACACTGCTATTGGATAATGGTGCAAAGTTATAGTGGTATCTCATAGTATAGGATTAATCTAATCTACCTCTTCTTCTTTTTTTAAAAAAAGTATTGTTTTATCCTTGCTGAAGACTCAGGACTGTTCGCTTGTCAAGGAGAAAGGACAGGTAGTCCTTGGTTAATAACAGTAATTGGCACTTGCAACTCTGTCACTAAATGAGATGGATGTAAAGCTTGGTGTTACATCAACACAATACCACTTATGATGGCACAGATGGTGGTTCCAGTTGCTGTTTTTAGGCAAATCCTATGTGGTCATTAGGCATGATGTCAAGTACTCAAGACTATCATGTTTTCCCAAAAATAAGACCTGGTCTTATTTTCTTTTTGGCCCCAAAATAAGCACCAGATCTTATTTTCAGGGGATGTCTTACCCACTTACCTTAGGACCAACGCAGCCATGCCTTCCATGCCCAGACACCTGTTGCCCCACTGGCCAATTTCTTCTGCGACTGCTTGTGGCCAGACACTGCAAGGCTTGTCATGCCTTGCAGTAGGAGACTGTGTGGTGCATTGTGCCATTGTGCTTGTGAACGGCAGCACCAGCACAATGAGCTTCATGGCATTCTGCCACAAGTGGTGGAACCAGCACAACGAGCCTTGTGGTGTTCTGCCATGAATGGCAGCATCGGCACGATGCATCACATGGCATCAAACCACAAGCAGCCACAAGAGGTTGGAGAAGTCGGGCAGTGGCACAACAAGTGCTGGTGCTTGGGAGGCTTAGCTGTGGTGGTCTTAAAGTAAACAGGTGTGGGGCATGTGAGACAGCTCCACCACCACCCCAACTGCACTGCAGCTTGATTTTTATGCCTGTTCCTTGCCCCACCTCGTATAACCAGTGGTGGGTGGAGCTTAACTAGGGCTTATTTGGGGGGTAGGGCTTATATTGGGTGCAGACGTGAAAATCGGGCTAGGGCTTGTTTTCAGGGTAGGTTGTATTTTGGGGAAAACACGGTAGCAACTTACTCCATTGACAGAAACTGATTGGAAATTGCAACCACATGACTTGGAGATGCAGCAATGGCCACAGCTACAAGGACTGGCCCATAAGTCTCCTCATTCCAGGCTGTTGTAACTTTGAATAGTCACTGAACAAGTAGAGGTATTTATAGTGACAATGATGCACCACTGGAAAAGCTGATGGAGCAGGTTAGGGACAGATCAACATAGAAAAAAGTTATGTGGTTGACAATGATTTGAGGGCACTTAATAGCAAATAGCAATAGCACTTAGGCTTATATACCACTTCACAGTGCTTTCCAGCCCTCTCTGAGTGGTTTTCAGAGTCTGCCTATTGTCCCCCAACCATCTGGGTCCTCATTTTACCGCCCTCGCATGGATGGAAGGCTGAGTCAACCTTGAGCCAATGAGGATCTAACTCCTGGCAGTGGGCAAAGTTACCCTACAATACTGCATTTGAACCACTTCGTCACCACAGTTCTATAGTATTGATAATCAATCAATACTAATTAAATAGGCTGTTTATATAATCACATATATTAAAACTCCCTTTTTATAACCATATAATCCCTGTGTGGAAGCTGAGAGATACTGGACTAAGATTCATACATGGCTTGAAAAAATGATAAAACAGCATACAGACTTGAAACCAGATATTTTTATTGAGTATCTTGCCTGAAGGATACAGTAGAAAATTGACGTATTTGATTATAAATGTGTTAACGGCAGCTAGAATTGTATTTGCTAGAAATTGGAAGAGCGAAAAAATTCCAATAGAGGAAGAGGTGATTAAGAAAATGATGGAATGTGCAGAAATGAGTAAATTGACATTAGCAATCAGAGAGCAAGAAGATAAAGAATATTATAAAATTTGGGATAAGAAAAGAAAATAGAGAAGTAAACTATGTTGTGGAAAGGAAGAGTATAATATGTAAGATAATATGATGTAACTATGTTATACAATTGAATATAAGGAAATGAATTGTATGATCCCAGGTTTGTTAAAATAGAGATTTGCTCGATAAGAAATATATATATATTTAGTTGAGTCTAACAATGATACAATAAATAACACAATATAACATAATATAATATGTATAGTTGACTTATGTAATATGAATGTATGTTTGGAAGGGAAGACCATTGATATTGAGACATTGCACGAAAGAAATGTACCAACCGACACACTGTATTTTGGAAGATGGTTTTATGTTGATGTTTTATGTTTGTGCTTGTTAGTGTTCTAAAAAAAACAAAAAAAACTGCTATTTAAAATTTGGGGTAGAGTCAGGGTGACTGGATAGAGCTAAGTGTTTATTGGCCGGATGCCCTTCCTGACACCACACGGAGTTCATAGCAGATATTTTTTCTTTGCACCCTAGGAGAGAAACATCTGCCGCTGCCTAGAATTGAACTCTCAACCTTCCAACTGGGAAGCAAACATCTTCACCACTAGGCCACCACACAGCTCATATATGCTCATCTATTGTTTCAGTGGAAATAGTTCTCAATCGTCTACCGTAGCTGGAATGTTTTATTTTGTGAAACGTTCCAGCTCAGTTCAAAAGTAACAGGGAAAACTTATTAACTGGATTAATAATTATCTGAGAGTTGGCTCTACCACAAGAACTGCAGAAAACACAGGGAGCTGAGCTATGCTCTAAGTCGTTACATAGCACCAGAAGCATATTAGAGGCTAGGAATATGCAGATTGGTCTATCTGAAAGAAGGTGGACATGAAAGCAAGCAAAAAAGATGATAGAGTTAGAAAGGAAATAAAAGGACTGGACACTAGGTTAACAGAAAGGAAGGAAAAAAGAAGGAAAAAAAGAAGGAAGGAAGGAAGGATGGAAGGAGGGGGGAGGGAAGGAAGGAAGGAAGGAGCGGCGAGGGAGGAAAGTAGGGAAGAAAATAGGGAGGGAGCAAAGGAAAAAGGGATAGGAGGAAGAAAGGAAAGGAAACAAGGAAGGAAGGAAAAGAAAAAAAGGAGAGAGAGAGACAGAGAGAGACAGAGAGAGAAAGAGAGAGAGAGAGAGACTCCTTTGAGTTCAAGTTAACTCTTAGTGGCTTCAGAGAAATACAAATAGTTCTCAATTTACAACCATTCATTTAGTCACAGTTCAGGTCATGGTTGTTCCAAAGGTGCTTTTTCAGGAGGCAGCTGGACTGTCTTTTTTTTTTTTTTTCCCTTTTGGAGATATTTCACTTCTTATCCAAGAAGCTTCTTTAGCTCTAACAGGATGATGGGGGAATGGAATGAATCCTGTCAGAGCTGAAGAAGCTTCTTGGGTGAGAAGTGAAACGTCTTCAAAAGAAGAAAACCAAGAAAGTCCAGTTGCCTCCTGAAAAAGCACCTTCGGGACAACCATGACCTGGAGGACTGAGAATCTCTACAGACTTTCAGTAAATTGTGCAGTTTCTATCCCACAAGCCTGCGATTGCGGGATGATCTCCAAGCACTAAAAAGATGTGAAACTGCTTAGCCTTTGAGTCCAAACAAGATCAGTCAAGGACTGCAACTTATTCTGCTGAAAATAAGCAAAGGAACACATCGCTGTATTTACTCTAGTTACCTAGCCATAAACAATGGCAATTATACCCATTACTGTCACTCCTGCTGCAATTAGCTGGCAAATTGCAAGCGATTTTTTTCCTCCCATGAATCAATTACCTAGAGGTCAGGAACATCTCACTGGTGGTCTAACAGTATTCTGAAAACTCTGAGAAAAAAAAAACCACGGAGACCTGGCTCCAGAGAGCCAGCAAGCAGTCACCCAAGTCACGAGTGGCACGCAGAGCCATTTGTGCAGGCACGCGATCCACCGCCAAACTTACCTGCACTGCGCATGCATGTACCTCCCAGCTGATTTTTGGCCCGTTTGAGGCCATTTTCGCCTTCCCAGGTCTTAAACTTGCTAAGGTTAGATACTTCTGTACTATGTGGAGGTGATGCTTGTTGCTTGCCCTAATCTTCACTTTGGAGAAGGTCTATTTATATGATTACTTACCAGTGACGCTGCCTTGAGGGTACGTAACTAGTCAATCAACCAAAACGCACAGCCATTTATCTAGACTGATATAGGGTTTCCTGTCTGAGCAGAAAGTTAGACTAAAAGACCCCCCAAGGGCCCTTCCAAGCTTGTTATTATATGTTCTGTCTTCTCAAATGTCTGTTAACATTATCTGGTCCAATAAAAGAATGTTTGTAGCTCAGGGTTGAAGGATGGGATACTGGGTGCTCTCTGAGCTTGGTGATTTTCTTGCAGACGTTTCATTACCCAAATAGGTAACATCATCAGTGCTATGAGAAAGTGGAGTTGGAGGAGGAGAAGGGAGAGGAGAAGAAGGAGGAGGAGGAGGAGGTGGGGAGGAGGAAGAGGATTTTTGTAGTCCTTGATGCTTTCTGAGTTTGGTGGTTTTCTTAGAGACATTTCATTCCCCAAATAAGTAATATCACCAATGGTATGAGGGAGTGGTGGTGGTGGTGATGGTGGAGGAGGAGGAGGAAGAGGAGGAGGAGGAAGAGGAGGAGGAGGAGGAGGAGGAGGAGGAGGAGGAGGAGGAGGAGGAGGAGGAGGAGGAGGAGGAGGATTATAGTCCTTGGTGATTTCTGAGCTTGGTGGTTTTCTTGCAGACATTTCATTACCCAAATAGGTAACATCATCAGTGCATTGATAATGTTACTTAGTTGGGTAATGAAATGTCTGCATGAAAATGACCAAGTTCAGAACACCAAGGATTCCACATTATCATATCACCATCCATGCCTTTTGAAACTATTGATGAATGATTCAAAACGAATGTAGGACTCCAGAGATAAAAAGATATTGGTTGCTCTTGGAGGACTATGAACTAGATACTAGAAAGCTGTGATGTGTCTAAAATGGAAGAAATAAGATCATTTAAAGTTGTGCAAAAGTGAGTATTGTGAATAGAGTCCTTACGTAAAATTACATCCATGCATAAAATTGTGATAGGTCAAGAGTAGAAATAGCCACGCTGAGCAATTTCTCAAGATTAAGTTGACATTCCAGTCTAAACATTCTTCAACACCATGCTTCAGGGTTTAATTTTGTTGTTTGTGCCACACACAACCTGTAGAAGCAATGTTCATGTTTACTTTTCTGCTTATTGGGCTGGCATGGAGGCTCCCACAAGTCTTCAGAGGCAAGTGATGTAGTTTTTACCATAATTATTGAAAACTTTACTTTGCACTGGAACTTTTATTGATTTTACCCAAGAGTTTGTGGACACAAATAAAAATGATAATCCTGTCTGCAATTAAGCTGTGCTCTTCATGCCTGAACACAGAACTTCTCCTTGTTCGTGTTTCATGCTTTCTCCTAGTAATCTAATGATTTGCAATGTTGTATAGTTTTCCAGACGTGAGTTGGAAGGAAGGAGGGGAAAGTCAATTCCAGATTCAGTAGCACCTCAGCAGATGCTATCCAACAATATTTTGTAATGGTATGTGTGAATGGTTTCAACTGAAATTATTTATATGGTGTGCTCATCTCACAGATCCTTTTATGTGTTCCCAGGTCAGTGGATGTGTTAAAATGGGTGGAATTTTGGTGGGATGGTGGGATGTATCAGCTGTTCTGAGAAGCAGCTGTTTTAAAAGACTAAAATGTTAGTGCTGATTTTTTTCACTTTTCCAATGTCTTTGTAGCAGGCAGTAGGGCTCCTATTATTTAAAAAGTGCTCAATAATAATTATAATCTACCAATCTGTCTTTGTCTAGCATTTGTCTGTCTGTCTATCTGTCTGTCTGTCTGTCTACATCTATCTATCTATCTATCATCTATCTATCTATCTATCTATCTATCTATCTATCTATCTATCTATCATCTCTCTCTCTATATATATATCTTTATCTCTATCATTATATCTGTCTCTCTGTCTCTATATTTATCTATCTCTATAATTTATCATCATACCTATCATCTATCATATCTATTTTTCTTTCTTTCTTTCTTTCTTTCTTTCTTTCTTTCTTTCTTTCTTTCTTTCTTTCTTTCTTTTTTCTTTCTTTTCTTTCTTTCTTTCTTTCTTTCTTTCTTTCTTTCTTTCTTTCTTTCTTTCTTTCTTTCTTTCTTTCTTTCTTTCTTTCGTCTCTGTCTCTGTCTGTGTCTGTGTCTATCTATCTATCATCTCTATATATATCTTATCTCTATCTCTATCATTATATCTGTCTGTCTGTCTATCTATCTCTATCTATCATCTCTATATATATCTCTATCTCTATCATCTATCATCTATCATTATATCTATCTATCTATCTATCTATCTATCTATCTATCTATCTATCTATCTATCTATCTATCTATCTTTCTGTCTCTGCCTCTGCCTCTGCCTCTGCCTCTGCCTCTCTCTCTCTCTCTCATCTATCATTATCTATCCATCTATCCATCCATCTATCATCTATCTACTGTATCTATCTACTCTATCTATGCCTCGTCTGTCTTTTTCTCCTTTTCTCCTACTCCCTCCACTTTCTTATGAAGAAGAAGAGCATAGCTAGCCTTAGATCATTTTACCCGATATGCATGGCTGTCTGGGACCATTTTTTGGGATGGGGTGGGGTGGGTGGGATAAATTTAAAATAAATTTGTTGAAATATGACACCTGTTTCTTAGTTTCTCTCAAAAGAGAAATAGCAAAAAAAAGACTTCTATGGTGGGTCTTCCTTTGGAGCCTCAGGTGGGCAAGTCTTGTTTTTGACAACTGTATTCCACAATGCCTCATGTTCAGAAATGAATAGTGAGTACTTTCACAATAGATCCACAATTAAATAATGTAGTAATGTTGAGCTGGCCATTCAACTGATTCAAGTTGCTCTAAAAAGCCTGCGTTATGCAGACTTTCTCATATTGTCTTGGGTTGGCCTTGACATTTATCTAAAGCTTATTATGCTACGACGATTGCAATAGGTGACGAAATGCAGAAGCTAAAAACCAAAAATTCAGATCTCCACTTCTGTTGCTTTTGGCTGGTACCCATTTAATTAGACACTTGTGCTCATCCTTGGTGCTGAGACCGGCTGGTGTTTTCAGTTGCTGTGTGCTCTTCTTAGTGGCTGATGAAACTTGATCGTTAAAGGGAAACAGCAGCAGCAACAACAACTTTTTGGGTTACAAGGCTGGTGCCTGGAAGAAAAGATTCTCTTTCCTCATTCGGGGAAAAGTTTAATATTCATCATGAGAAGGTTTCCTATAGAATACTTGTTTTGATGTGTGTCCTGTATTCTCCATCTGCCTTGGTAAATGTTAACTTGGAGAACTCTAAGGAGTCAAATTTGCAAATCCGCACACAAGTGAAAACCCAACCCATCTTGGAGCCTGCTTTGTTGTGGTCTTGCAAAAGTAATTTTATTTATTTTTTATTTATTTGATTTGTCAATCACAAGATAATAGGTATAAGAATAAACATGAGTGTGAATACAGGAAATGGGTACAAATAAATGGGGACCATAGGACTGGGATGATAGGCACGATTGTGCACTTATGCACACCTCTTACAGACCTCTTAGGAATGGGGTGAGGTCAGTTTGGAGCGGTTAACATTGAGTTTGTATCTGTTGTGTGCTCTTGTATTGTTGCAGTTGAACCTGAAGAAGTCATTGACTGGTAGGACATTGTAGCAGATAATTTTGTGTACTATGCTTAAGTCCAACCATAGGCGGCGTAGTTCTAAGTTGTCCAAGGCCAAAATTTCAAGACTGGTGATGTAGGGTATTCTGTTGTGAGCAGAGGAGTGTAGTACTCTTCTCATGAAATACTTCTGGACTTGCTCAATTGTATTAATGTCCAATATACAGTGCGGATTCCAGACAGATGAGTTGTATTCGAGTATTCGTCTACCAAAGGTTTTGTATGCCCTAGTTCCCCGTTTTGGTTTTCTTTCGGTACCTTAATTTGCACTGAACTTCTTTCACTTTCGATATCAGCTCCTTTAGGAATCCAAAATGATCACAAAATGGGATAAATATGCAAAAAAAGAAATAGCCATCAGATCTCATTCCCCAACTGGTTAACTCATACATCAACAAAACATTGATGTGCAGAAGCACTGGACTATTGAAATCCAGTTTTACTCCAGATAACTTTTTCTTAATTTACCAATTTGAACCTAATCCTACAGAAACCAGGATGAGAGCCAATAATCCTTCTGTTTTAAGATGGTTTCTATCTTAACTGAGCCATCCAACATATTACCTGATTATGAAAGTTTTGGCACATTGAAGAGCTAGTTTGATATAGTGATTAACGTGCTGACATAGAAACTGGGAAAGTGTGAGTTCTAGTCCTGCCTTAGGCATTAAATCTGCCTGGGTGCCTTTGGGCCAATCACCAGGAGACTGTGAGTTCTAGTCCTGCGTTAGGCATGAAAGCTGGTTGGGTGACTTTGGGCCAGTCTCTTAGCCCCACCCACTTCACAGAGTTGCTATTATGGGGAAAATAAGTGGAGGAAGTATTTGGTATGCCCACCACCTTGCATTACTTATAAAGTAAGAAAGGTGGGATAAATACCTAATAAATAAAACATATGGGCAGCGGGCTTGTGGCTTTGAACGTGAGGAACAAGCAAAATAAAGTGAGTGCTGCTATAATATGATTCCTTGCAGCTACAAAGGAGAAAATGAAATAGTTACAGGCAAAGGAATGAAAAAAGACAAGGATACATTCAATAGAAGGTTGGGACTGATTCTTACAATCCATTGGCTGCTAAGATCCTCATTCCAGAGGTGGTATTCAGCAGGTTCTGACCAGTTCTGGAGAACTGGTAGCGGAAATTTTGAGTAATTTGGAGAACCGGCAAATAACACCTCTGACTGGCCCTGCCCCCATCTCTTCTCTGTGTCCCATTGAGTCCCAGCTGATCAGTTGGGTCTTCTTTTGTTGCCCTACACAGGAGAACGGAGATGGAAAGCAGGTTAATGGGGTGGGGAGGGAATGGTATTGTGCAGTAACCTTCCCCTGCCATGCCCACCAAGCCACATCCACCAAGCCACGCCACACCCACCAAAGCATGCCCACAGAACCAATAGTGAAAAAAATTGAATCCCGCCATTCTCAACTTTCCCCACATTCATGGCTGTCTCTAGGGAAGAAATCCAAAAAAGGCAGATGGTGACCCCAACCAAAGCTGCACCCTTTTTAATGTAATCTGTGTCAAAAAAAAAAAAAAAGGTGGTGGGATTCTGAGCACATAGTTCTGGTCAACCCTCTTCTCATTTTTTTCACACACACACCCATCCAAATTATTCCAGCTAATGCATCCCATCATTCCAGGACATCAGATCTATGGTGATGTTTCCCCTGGGCAGGTCATCCCAAGCATCTATAATAACCTATCGCAATTACTCACCCTTCTCATTAAGCACATTTCTAGTTTACGTTTCCTGCTGAAGAGTCACCCGAAGTGAGTATAGGATCGTGCCAGCTCCTCCCCAGCCAGATGGTCAGCCTTGGCATTAAAAGCCAGCAAGCTGAATACTAGATTATTGACACTAGAAGGACATAATTTGTTGTTGGGATGGCATGCCTTCTTATGGTACAAGAGATCTAAAATACATGGTTATTTCAGAAGACATTACATACAAGAGGCTTTGTTATTAAATTGGGAGAAGATTAAAAGGCAGCATTATTTAAAAATTACAGTCTGGCTATCAACTATAGAAGCATTTTCATATCCAGTAATATATAAAATGGAACAAACAGTTAGATATGGTGAAATATTGAATGAAAAGGGTGAACTTAAATCTACACAAGAATTAGAAGAACAAGATATACGGATGAATTGGTTTTCATATGTGAAAATACATTCTAGATATGATAAAGATATTAAAACAGGTTTTTATGATAAATTGACTGATTTAGATAAAATTTTGACAGGTACTGATGAAAAGGTGATTAAAATATTATATGGATATTTACTAGAGGTTAAGCTAGAAGAAGAGCAAGTTAAAAAAAACATTTGATTGCTTGGGGGAAAAATTTTGGATTCAGGATTGATTTAGAGAAATGGCAAAAATTGTGGTCTCAAAACTATAATATGACAATGTCAACTGCATATAAAGAAAATTTATATAAGATGTTTTACAGGTGGCACTTACCCCTGACAAGAATAGCAAGAATGTTTAAGAATAAATCCGAAAAGTGTTGGAAATGTCATCAGATACCTGGTTCATTTTACCATATGTGGTGGACATGTGTAGAGGTGAAAAGATACTGGACTAAATCCCACACATGGTTGGAAAAAATGACAAAAAGACATATTGATTTTAAACCAGATATATTTTTATTGGGTATTTTACCAGGAATATATAGTAGAGAATTGAAATATTTGATTGTAAATGTATTAACAGCGGCTAGAATTGTATTTGCTAAAAATTGGAAAAATGAGAAAATACCAACGCAGGAAGAAGTCATTAAGAAAATAGTGGAATGTGCTGAAATGAGTAAATTGACATTTGAAATTAGAGAACAAGAAGACAAACAATATTACAAGATATGAGATTTATTTTCTCAATGGTTAGACAAAAAATATGGAAATGAAATACTTTAAAAAATTTCATAATACAAGGATAATAGAACTATAGTGAATATAGCATAAGGACATATTACTATCACTATTAGACTGGTTTATGATGATGTAATGAATGCTATAATAAGCATAAAGTTAAAATGTTGTATTTCTCAATAAAATGAAAGAATAATAGTTATAGTAAAAAGTTGATTAATAATGATAAATAATATATATATCTACTAGCTGGATAATATGAGAATTTATATAAATTATAAGTGAGGACTATGGAGCAGTGGTGGGATTCAATTTTTTTTTACTACCGGTTCTGTGGGTATGGCTTAGTGGGCGTGGCAGGGGAAGGATACTGCAAAATCTCCAGTCCGAAGTGGTATTTGCCGGTTCTCCGAACTACTCAAAATTTCCGCTACCGGTTCTCCAGAACTGGTCAGAACCTGCTGAATACCACCTCTGCTATGGAGATGAAGCACAAAAGACTTGTAACCAACCGACGCACTGTACGTAACTGGAAGATGGATTTGTGTTTTATATTTTGTTTGTGTATGTTTGTTTAAAAAAAATAAAAATTCTTAAAAAAAACAAAAAAAACACCAGCGAGCGCGTTTTGGAGCTGGGCTGCAGACAAAAGCAGCTCATTATGAAAGCAGGTGGAGGGATGGGATTGGTGGCATGCAAAAGTCCTTATCGAGTCATCTCTGCCCAAGTTGGGTTGGATCTCCCTCTGACTGCCCATTACTTCTTGTCTTATCCTCTGGTGCCTTGGAGAATAGATCAGTTTCCCATTCTCTGGGACAGAATGTGTGGATTCCAACTCCCAGAATTCCCCAGTCAGCCATGGTGGCTGGAGACTTCTGGGAGTTGAAGTCCACACATCTTTTAGCTGCCAAGGTTAAGAAACACCAGATTTAGACAGTATTGTGCCCAGCTTATGACTTAAAAAAATATGAAAGAACTGGGTATGTCTAGTTTAATGAAAAGAAGGACTAGGGGAGACATGATAGAAGTGTTCCAGTATCTCAGGGATTGCCACAAAGGAGAGAGAGTCAAGCTATTCTTCAAAGCACCCGAGGGCAGGACAAGAAGAAGCAATGGGTGGAAACTAATCAAGGAGAGAATCAACTTAGAACTAAGAATAAATTTCCTGACAGGGAGAACAGCTAATCAGTGGAATGACTTTCCTCCAGAAGTTGTGGGTGCTCCCAACCTTGGAGGTTTTTAAAAAGAGACTGGATAACCATTTGTCTGAATTGGTGTAGGGTTTTCTGTTTGAGCAGTGGTTTGGATTAGAAGCAGGGGTGGGCTGCTACGGGTTCACCCTGGTTCAGGCGAACCCGTAGTTAATGTTAGGGCCGCTTCGGTGAACTGGCAAATCCCACCTCTGGCTGGCTCCATCCACCCCACCCCGCCCCTCCTAGGAGACTCCACACGGGCCGTTTTGGATGCGAGGTAAGTGCAAGGCCCACGTGGAGGCTTGAAGAGGGTGAAAAATGGCCCTCCCAGAGGCTCCAGGAGGCCAGAAATCATTTCCGGCCTCCGGAGGGCGTCTGGAGCCTGGAGGTGGCTGTTTTCTCCACCCAGAGGCTCAAGAAAAGCCTCTGAAGCCTGGTGAGGGTGAAAAACAGGCCTCTCATAAGTTCTGGAAGGCCAGAAACAGGCTCGTTTTCAGCCTCTAGAGGGCCTCCAGAGCCCGGGGGCCTGTTTCCGTGCTCCCAAAGGCTCGAGGAAAGCCTCTAGAGCAATGGTCCCCAACCACCAGGCCCCGGACCAGTACCGGTCCGCGGATCATTTTGTACCAGGCCGCTGGTTTGCTTGGGCGTCACCATCTTGTTTCGACGGCGCTTGAGAAAGTGCTTCCGGGCGAGCTTGTCGGTTGTCGGTTGTTGGAAAGCGGCGTTTGGGTGCTGAAGGAATCCTCGCGCCTTAATTTCGTCGAAGGGGGGGCGGCTTCGAATGAAGAGACGTCCCAATGGCGGTGGAGTCTCGCGTTACTCAGGAGGAGATTAAGAAAGAGCTCGAAAAGCACAAAAAAGGTACGAAGGAGGAGTTGAAGGTGGGGGGAGAAGCGGGGGACAGCTGGCTGGCGGGTCTCTCGGCTCACCTTGCCTTGGTCATGCGTGCTGATGCGTACCGGTCCGTGGATCATTTTGTGATGCCGGTACCGGTCCGTGGTACAAAAAAGGTTGGGGGCCACTGCTCTAGAGCCCAGAGAGGGTGAAAATGCCCCCCTTACAGTGGTGCAGGAGACCAGCTAGACCACCTCCACCGTGTCCATGCCCACCCAGCAACTGGGCAGAGAACCGGTTGCTGAAATTTTTGAAGCCCACCCCTGATTGGAAGACCTCCAAGGTCCCCTTGCAACTCCTGAAGTCCACAGAGAAGAATCTCTTTTTGAGAGAAGAGGCATGGAAGACCACCTACGTCTCCTTGCCATTGTAATCTTCTTCTGCAAGGACACCCTGGGTAATCTTGAGAATTAGTAAGAGTTTGCAAATAGCTGTGAGAATGTCAAGCACTGCAGAATGATTGAAGCATTTTCCTCTTTAAACACAAAAGGTGCCCTGATTTGCTACATATAATACTTTGGCAGGTCACCCTGCTAGTCAAATAATGACACCTTTGTTAACTATTGTATGCAAGGGATAAATATCATTTAAAATACACTCAGTGTGTTCTGTCCTCGCTACAGGTTATTCTGTGTGCAGCTTGACATGCATCTAAACCCACCTATCCTCCAATAAAACAGACCGTGTGCACAGATCTGGATGCTTTATTAAAGGAACAGGATGCCTGAACCTGAACAAATAGAAATACATACAATGAGAACCCAAATACAAAATAAGCAGTGTTGCAGGTGAGCATGACAGTGAACAAATACAGATACATCTAAATCTCACCAGAGATGCTGTGTGTATGGAGTGTGGATTTTTGTCCTCGGATGAACATATGCCACGGATTAAGCTGGATTTTTCCTGGTGCTTCTGTTTCCTTGCTAAACAGGAACGCTACAGAAAATGGAATCTGGCTTCCCAAGATGCATTTGTTTTGAGAGTGAGTGGCTAGATGATGTCATGGCCCCATTGGAGCCTGAGTCTGCGGAGGAGGATGAGCTGGAGCTGTGGCTGCTGGAGATCGAAGGGGCAGCCTCGTTGACTTCGGAGGAATATGGGAAGGAGCAAGACAAGGCCATCTCAGGTTCCTCTGGTGTTGTCATGCCCCTGGTGGAGACTGACTCTGAGGGAGAGGAGGAACAGCTGACAGGGAGTGGAAGTGTGGCTCCGGAGGTTGCGGAGGAGGCTGGGGAGGGGCAGAGGCCAACTGAGCAGTCAGAGGAGGACCCAGGCCCATCCCCTCTCCATCCTAGGTCATGCAGGGAGGAGAGGATAAGGGAGAGACGCGGTCTACTCATGAGAAGAGGGATTTGATCCTCTTCATGGGCTGCAGGGTGTGAGAACTGCATAAGAGTTTGGACCTGCGTTCTGGCAAATGCTGGAAACAAAGCGTGTTTTATTTTGGTTTGAGGTTATCTTGGTTGGCATCCTTCCAACAGGCTGTGCCTTATTATCTCCTTGAATTTGGTAAATACTTCCCCTGTTCCGTTGTGGAAATTTCGTCATTGTAGTTTGTTTGGTTTTTATTTTCACCTCTATCTGCTCATTAAATTCGGACCGTATTGCTTTCTTTTGAAGACTATTTCTGAGTACATTTTGTCTCCAAGTGAGAATTATTGAACAATGGGGCCAAGTTGGAGGCATTATAGGACATTTATTTATGTTTGGGATTTTGTTACGTTTGTGTTACACTCTGGGTCATCACAGGTGTGGGATGGCTTGCCAGCAGGGAAGAAAGGGGGCAGGATGACCAAGAGAGGGGGGAAAGGTGGCAGGTAGTGGAAATGAGGAGTGACGGAGCTCAGGTGACGAGCAAGGACTGCCCCCCTCCTGATCCCTGAGCATGGAGAGTGGAGAGGAGATGGGAGCAGTGCAGGGCAACCCGACAATTCACAAGGCACACCTTGGGACTGAGATTTAAAGAGATGCTTTGGGGAGAGGCACTTGTCGGGAGCAAGCACTGAATTTGTGGAGCTTTGTGTGCCATTGCTGACATCTGGCATTCTCTGGACTTCTTGCTTGATTATTGCTTTGTTTGTTTGCCTTGTTGGACTCATTGCCACCTTACTGCCTTGTTGCTTTGCCTTGCTGGACTTCTTGCCTTGAAGCCATTGTGTTAAGAGCATTTTGCTGGACTACTCACAGCCAGAGACTGCTGGAGGTGTGTGTGTCAGCCCTTTGCTATGTGCCTTTGCTATATGCGTTTGTGGGAAAGTTGGGGTGATAAAGGGGAGTTAGAACTATCAGCTGGCTGGGTTGCCTCCGTGCCTTGCCCTGGGTCAGTGGTGGCGAAACGTTTTGGCACCAGGTGCTGAAACAAGAGCGCGCGCATGCCAGAAACCGGAAGAGCAGCTACCTGGCGCACCACATGGGAGCACTGGAAGCCAGAAGAGCAGCTCCCTGGCATGCATGCACACCAGTACCTGGTCTTCTGGTTTCTAACACGTATGCGCACGCAAACACCAGCTGGCTGGCATGAGCATGCGCTCCAGGGAGCTGCTCTTCTGGTTTCTGGTGCTCCCACGTGTGCAAAGACCAGCTGGCTGGTGTGCATGCACATGCCAGAACCTGGAAGAGCAATGGGCAACAGCTGGTGTGCCCGGAGAGATGGCTCTAGATGCCATTTCCAGCACGCATGCCATAGGATCGCCATCACAGCCCTGGATCATCACAGAGGACTCTTAAAGGGCCAGGTCAGTTTCCAAACAATACAGATTGGTATTTGGCCTGGCCATCAGATGGGGCCCAGAGAACAACAGTATATATACAAATTATATGCTGGAGTATGAACTGTGGTTGAAGCCATTATATACCATGATAAGGTACAGCGATAAGGTACAGTCCATCTTTGTGTTAATGGCAAAATGTAGTTAAAACTGATTTTATTTTCAACCAGTCTGGATTTCACTCATGGGAAGGAGCTGTTAGATCGGGTAGATCGGTCCCCATAGAGACGCGAGACCAAAAGTGAACATTCAGCTCTTTATTGAGTATACAGTTCTGTACAAAACCTGTGCTTCTCAGCAGCCCCTCATATAGGAGCTGTCCGCGGCGCAGCGGCCAATGACAGGGCTTTGAATCTCCCGCGATTGGCTCGGCCAATCGCGGTTGATTCTAAGCGTGCCAATCACGGCCGTTTAGTTATCCAATCAGGTTGCGGCCCGTGTGGACCAATCAGGTCTCAGGGTTTGGAGTATGCTAATATAGAACAGGAGCCCTCGCTGAAAGGAAAGCTGGTGTTAAAGGAAGAGAAGAGTGAAGGAAGCAGACACAAGGAAACAAATAAAATCCCAGCGTCTTCAAGGCTAGACCATTAAAGGGCTTCATCAATAAAATGGAACATTTTCATAGCTCTGCGAAACAGTCTTTCCATCTATTCAATTTCAGGGCATTGCTCAAATGGAGCAGAAGAATGTCAATCCCTTTAGGAACTAATCTCAACAACAATATTTGGAGAGTTTTTCTAGCTGTATATAAATATTGGAAGAGAGTCAGTTCAGAAGATGTTCCCTATGGTCACCTTGGAGAGACAACGTGCTGTAGTTCTGGAAGTGTTGGACCAGAAATTCCTAGCCATGGAAGCTCACTGAATAACTTTGGAGCAGCCCAATCTACCTCTCCGGATTGTTGTTCTGAGAAATTATGAATCATGAAATCATGCTGGCTGGGGAATTTTGGAAGTTGAAGTCCACAAAGCTTAAAATTGGCAAGGTTGGACAACCCTATTCTAAATCAAGGATTTTTCCAGGTTTTTGTTCTTTTCTTTCAGTTTGCTGTTCCTGTTACAAACCTCAGGAATCTTAGTCAAAAGACGCTCATGGTTTTCTGATCTCGGCCATTCCTTCAGGGTCATTAAATTAATAGTGCTAACTCTGGGGTCCTTCATCCGTTCCTGCCATTAGATCACATTGTACCCCATGAACAAATAATAATTCTTTAGTAGTTAACTTGATATGATATTTGGTTTGGTGGTAGGAATGGGGTGTGTGGAAACAGGGAGAGTGGAGAAATTTAAAGGAGAAAAGGATTAATAGAGACAGTGCACAATATCAGATATGCGTCTCTTTCTCCTCCTGAAATTATGCCAAAACAGTGACTGTAATTGCCCATTATTCAGCCTTGTCTTGTGCCTATAAAAATTATATTTGTGCTAAAGCAGCCAAATAAATCAAGACAAAATGGTGAGGGTTTTTTTTTTTTTACACAGTTGTTTCATAATCCGTGGTGGAAATTGCTCCCGTAATATATGCCTCGGAAAATGAATTGAATGACTGCAGAATTATCATTCGCCTGCTATCTGCTTCAAAGGGTAGAAGCCGGAAAAAGCGTATATATTTTTTAAAAAGCCAATATAATGGGACGTGTCATTTATAGTGTCCTTATTGGCTTTATAGCATTTTTGGCATCGGAGTGCATTAGTGTGGCAGGATGAAGTTTGGGGAGAAGGAAAATTGTGGGGAGCAGGAGGTGGAAGAGAGAGGAAGGAATGCTAAGTGTTGCCTTTTATCTTGTGAACAGAACATTTATGGCAAATCCCAGGCAGGCATCCATGTAATGGATGCGAAAGGGATCTTCCTGCCACCAAGCTTGGCAGTCGGGAATCATTTATTATTATTTTTTAATTGTTATGCTAATTTGGGTGACTTGCAGCAGCAGCCAAGTGGAAATTTAAGAGGAATGTATCCACTGCTAACTACTGATGCTGTAAAGATAACCTTAGCTCTTTCTGCTAATTTAACAGGCTTGTTTGGAGTGTATTTTTCAAGCACCCACACTCCCACTGGCACAGTGTGTGAAATAGGAACGGTTGGGAAAGTCGATAAAATGGGCTGGTTTTTGTTTTTTTTCAAAGAGTCGTCAATGATTTTCTTTTTCCCCTCCGAGAGTTTCCTGGGGAACGTTAGGAAAAAGGTTGACAAAGGGTTTATCAATAAGATGGAGGTGTAAAAGTTTCTCCTCCTCCCCTCCCCCTCCTCCTCCTCCTCCTCCTCCTCCTCCTCCTCCTCCTCCTCCTCCTCCTCCTCCTCCTCCTCCCTCTCTACTGTTGCTGCCAGAAAGGACCCCCACGGGAATCAACTTCAATGGCACCAAAACCCTAGCCACTATAGAAATCCCCAGCCACAGAATTATCAGAGAAGCCATATAGATTGAAAAAAGACCTGAAAGCATGAATAGAAGAGATGATTCCACCAGACTGTCAATTATTTGGAAGCCTGCACTCACAAACAAAAAAATCTCCACACCACAAGCCAGCCAAACACCTGGGCACAAACAGCCTCCCCGCTGATACCTCCAGCTCAAACACACCCCAACCAGGCACTCAGATGAAACCTAGCTTCCTAATAAATGATAGCTGTCCATTTACTCAGAGCCAAGCTGCACTAAAAGCCTCCAATACAGGAACACAATGTTGCCAGCCAATCAAGACAAAAAAAAAGGCACAAAACAGACAGAAGATATTAGAAACACCAATCAAGCAGAACACAGCAAACTCCAAGACCAATAAACACAGACCAAGACTCCCAACCAATCAGGATGAAGAAAAAACCATTCTGGCACAGCAGTAGGCTAGCCCCAAATTTAAAACTGAAACAACTGTAAAAGTCTGATTCACAGACAAACTCAATACAGAAGCCTGATGATGGCAGATGAGATTCTGCCGAAACGTTGCTACAACTTCAAAAGCACAACTATAATGACGTGGGAAAATACCCGAACAAAGCTGAATACCATACATGTATGTACCTGCGAAAACTTAAGAAAATATGTATATGTATATGTATATGTACATGTATCATCTATCTCCATCTCTATCATATCTATCATCTATCTATCTATCTATCTATCTATCTATCTATCTATCTATCTATCTATCTATCTATCTATCTATCTATCTATCTATTGAATCATATCTATCTGTCTTCTGTCTATCTATCTAGCTCTATCATATCTATCTATCATATCTATCTGTATCTGTCAGTCTGTCTATCTATCTATCTATCTATCTATCTATCTATCTATCTATCTATCTATCTATCTATCTCGATTATATCTATCTATCTATATCCATCCATCCATCCATCCATCCATATATCTCTCTATCATATCTATATATCATCTGTCTATCTGTCTGTCTGTGTCTGTCTATCTCTATCATATCTACCTCTGTCTGTCTGTCTGTCTATCTATCTATCTATCTATCTATCTATCTATCTATCTATCTATCTATCTACAATATATACATGCACAGTTCTGTGCAAGCTACCATTAGATTTGTTGTTATAGCAATGGTATAAAAAGTAATTGGATTTTACTCCTCTAATTGTTGCAAATTCTAGGGGGTGGTGTCCATCTCTGTTTCAAGGCCATTCAGCCAGTGCTGTCCAAAGATATTTCTGCTGTCATGTCGCCAGCATGACATTACAGAGTGCTGTTAGATTCCTAGTGAAGTGGTACCTATTCATCTACTCCTATTTGCATGCTTTCAAACTGCTAGGTTGGCAGGAGCTGGGGCAAGGACAGGAGCTCACCCCATGATATGGTGCTCAGGTCCCAAACCTGGGCTTCCAACTTTCCAGCACAAACCCAGCATCTTAACTGCTGAGCCATTATGTCGCCCCAGCAATGGTATAATGGTATCTCAGCCTCATTATTAGAATACAACCAGAAAATGCAGGAAATTTATCTTTTGTATTTAAAAACAGGAAAAAGCAGGATAAAAACTTCTGTAGGAAGTTACAAGTATTTAGTGTGATCACACACACCCCTTATACCTGAGCAATGGAAGACACCTGGCTCTCCTAAATCTAAATACAATGGAGGTTGGAACCCTAAGTCTGTCTTTGCTAACACCTGTCTATGTCCCACTATTTCATGCTAAAGTGACAGCTGCGCAAATAGGTCTACCACACCAGGTTTGTGCAAGACATGTTTGAGCATTACATACAGCACAGACACATATTGTATGAGTGTAATTAGTTGGAAGCTTGCTAATAAGACCAACTTTCAATCACATCATTCCAGTCAGATGGAGCTCTTGAAGGTGGCAAGAACTAATTACACTTTCTAAGGATTCCTAGAGAGTCAAAGAACTTCAAAGAACAAAGAAAGGTAAAGTTTTCCAACGTAGGGAACTCAGGAGGGAGAGTTCAAGATGGCCAGCCATGGTAGCTGACTATATTGTCTGCATCCTGATCTCAGATAACAGATAATCAGAGTTGGAAGGGACCTTGTAAGTCATCTAATCTAACCCCTGGCCCAAGCGGGAGACCCTACACCATTCCTGACAAAATGGCAGTCCAATCTCTTCTTGAAAGTCTCAAGTGATGGCGCTCCCACAACTTCCGAGGGCAAGCTGTTCCATTGGTTGATTGTTCTCACTGTCAGAAAGTTTCTCCTTGTTTCCAGGTTAAATCTCTCCTTGTTCAGTTTCCATCCATTATTCCTTGTCTGGCCTACAGGTGCTTTAGAAAATAGCTTGACCCCTTCCTCCCTGTGGCAGCATCTCAAATATTGGAAGACTGCTATCATGTCTCCCCTGGTCCTTCTCTTTACTAGACTAGCCAAGCCTAGTTTCTGCAACCGTTCAATGTATGTTTTAGCCTCCAGTGCCCTAATCATCCTGGTTGCTCTTCTCTGTACTTTTTCTAGAGTCTCAACATCTTTTTTATAATGTGATAACCAAAACTGAATGCAGCACTCTAGATGTGGTCTTACTAAGGCTTTATAGAGTGGTATTAGTACCTCACTTGATCTTGATTGTATCCCTCTGTTAATGCAGCTTGGGATTGCATTGGCTTTTCTGGCTGCCAGTGCACACTGCTGGCTCCTATTTAGCTGGTTGTCCACTAAGACTCCAAGATCCCTCTCACTGTTACTGCTATTGAGCCTGGTTTCACCCAGTCAGAAATAAACTTCACCTCTGTTTCAAGCAACTGCTTATCTTCTGTGTACTTGTTCTTGTCCCATTTTGGAGCAAACTGGATTTCCTTCTCACAAGATCTTATCAATGACTTGGACATATCTTCAGAAACTGGACCTTCTGCCAAGAATATTATGAAGGAAGATGGATCCATAGCAGGTCAGATCTGGAGATGGTTTTACGACATTTTTAGCCACAGAAGGGAAAGAAGTGACTCTTGGTTGAGAATATTTTCTTGGGTAATATTTTTCTGCTCACCTTCTCCTTCTCAATTCTTAGATTACAAGGCTTGTGTTGCCCTCTTTATCTTAATTGCTACAGATAGGGAGAAAAGCAAAAGGCCCAAAGGAGTGATTTACAATGCAATGATGCAATTTGCAAAACTGGGTAAGTGTTTGTGTGGAGAAATTTACAAAACATAGCTTGTTGAGGAGCAAACAGATAGGTTCATTGGTTAGATAACCCTTTCTACACAAATCTACTTTATGTCTGCAGAGAAAAAAAGAGATCCAGACCACCATTTTCCTGCTATACCTCTGCAATGCCCATGCAAACATGTTGGACTCTGGTGTTTGTGCTTGCAATGTACCCAGAGAGTATAGAGGAGGAGGAGGAGGAGAGGAGGAGGGGAGGAGGAGGAGGAGGAGGAGGAGGAGGAGGAGGAGGAGGAGGAGGAGGAGGAGGAGGAGAAGAAGAAGAAAGAAGGAGGAGGAGAAGGATAAGAAGGAGGAGGAGGAGGAGGAGGAGGAGGAGGAGGAGGAGGAGGAGGAGGAGGAGGAGGAGGAGAAAGAAGGAGAAGAAAGAAGGAGGAGGAGAAGGATAAAGAGGAGGAGGAGGAGGAGGAGGAGGAGGAGGAGGAGAAGAAAGAAGGAGAAGAAAAAGGATGAGGAGAAGGATGAAGAAGAAGGAACAGGAGGAGGAGGAGGAGGAGGAAGGAGGAGGAGGAGGAATAAGGAGGAGGAGGAGGAGGAGGAGGTAGTAGCAGCAGCAATTTGGTCATTGTTTAAGGCATCAGGCTAAAAACTGGGAGATTGTGAGTTCTGGTCCTACTTTAGGCATGAAAGCTGTTACTATGTAACTTGGGCTGGTTACTCTCTCTCAGCCCAGCTCACCTGACAAGGTGGTTGTTAGGAAAATAGGAAGAGGACGGAGTATTATGTATGTTCACTGCCTTGGGTTATTTATGTAGTAATAAAGGCAGGACAAAAATCAAGTAAGTCCTGAAATAACAAGAATACGTAGGTAGCAGGATTAAAATCTGAAAATGAATCCTGAGAAAGAGACAGGGAATGTCAATAATTATAAAGGAGCTGAACTGGGGAGACAAATGCAGGTAGTCCTCGACTTACAATTTACAACAGTTCATTTAGTGAAAGTTGCAATGGCACTGAAAAAAAGTGACTTATTACTATTTTTCCATACTTACCACTGTTGTAACATCCCAACATGATCAAAATTCAGACGCTTGACGACTGATTCATACGTATGATATTTGCAGGGGGTCAAGTGATCCCCTTTGGTGACCTTCTGACAAGCAAAGTCAATGGAGAAGCTAAATTCACTTTACAACCGTGTTATTAAGAACTGCAGTGATTCACTTGACAAATATGTCAAGAAAGGTCGTAAAATGGGGCAAAACTCACTTAATGAATGTTTCACTTAGCCAACAGAAATTTTGGGCTCAGTTGTGATCGAGGACTACCAGTAGGAGATATGCTATCCCTACTTTAAGATAGGACGAAAGGAATAGGACCTATGGTTAGATTGCAGTGGATAGAGCAGAGTCAGCAACCCACGGCTCTGGAGCTGCATGTGTCTCTTTCATCCCTCTTCTGCAGCTCCCTGTCACCAGTCAGCTTCACAACTGATAGGGCTTTCGCTTAGAACAGGTAGAGGAAAAAGGACGCCGTGCTAGGAGGAGACTCTATGGTGGGGGGAACCGGATTTCTGGTCAGCTCCAGAATTGAATGGGGGGCTTCTGGTTAGGACCTTTGTGATTCTTTGAGAATTTAAGGTTGCCAACCCCTGGGATAGAAAGAAGTCCTGGTTTCCTGTTTCTGAAAATAATTTGCCTTACTAAGCTATTGACGTTTACAGAGATATTTGAGCTTTGCTTGAATTTTTCTCTTAAGAACAGCTATCTTAGAAGAAAAGTCCTAAAAGAGATGGAAGAATGCAATAGGAAATGCAGACCAACCCCATTTAAAGCCAATTTTGGTCTCCTGAAAGTATAAAATCAATACAATTTTTAAAAGAGAGAGAGAGAGAGAAAGCGCTCTAAGAACATATTTTTCTCACTTCAATCAGCTTTGGTTCTCAAGCGTTCAATGCAATTTCAGATCTGGAAGGGGCTCTCCTTATTCTGAAAATTCAACTTAAACAGTCCTAGCTCTGGTTAAACTATCTGTCTGTCTGTCTGAAGATATGTCCCAAAGACTTTGAAATATAGGGAAATCCTGAATGGGACTGAAGTGGATTTAAAAAAAAAAATGTTTCCTTAAGGAGAAGATTCTTACAACCAGTGGAATAGAAGAGACAGAATCAAACAATAAAAGTGGTATAGCAAGGGTGACCAACCTGGGCCATTTTAAGACTTGGGGATTTCAACTCCCAGATTTCCCCAGGCCAGCATGAATTCTGGGAGTTGAAGTCCATAAAAAATGGCCAAGATTGGACACCTTTGTAGTAACGGATGCCAGCCAAAGATGGTATTCAGCAGGTTTTGACCAGTTCTGGAGAACCGGTAGTGGAAATTTTGAGCAAATACCACCTCTGACTCGCTCTGCCCCCATTTATTCTCTGCTTCTTTAGTCCTAGCTGATTGGCTGGTTCTTCTTTTGTTGCCCTGCGCAGGAGAATGGAGCTGGAAAGCAGATTAGCGGGATGCGGAGGGTATGGGATTTTGCAGTAACCTTCCCCTGCCACACCCACCAAGCCATGCCACGCCCACCAAGCCACACCCACAGAACCGATAGTAAAAAAAATTGAATCCCACCACTGATGCCAGCTATTACCTGGAGATGAAATGTTAGCAAAAATACTTATTTGTTCAATGGTCACACTATTAAGGTTTAATATTAATATTAATGTTTTAAGGAGGCTTAAAGAGGGAGAAAGAGAGAGAGAGAAGAAGAAAAAGATATGAACATATTAAAATCGGCTTTGTTCCCCTTGTTGATTGATAACTAGATTTCTTCCTTTGTAGTGTGTTTCTTCGGTTCCTGCAGGGACCTGCTCTCCTTCTGTGAATATTCCATGATTTAAAGGACTTTGACTCTTTCAGATCCCATGGAGAGATTTCAGAGAGATTGGTTTTATTTTTGATGATCGGGGTAGATGTGGGAAATGAATATTGCAAAGCCCAAATTCCACAACTCTCAATTTAAATCTTAAATCAGGTCAAGGCGACACACACACGCACAAAAGTTACCTCCTCTCTTGCGCTTTGCACTGGAGGTTCTTTCTTTGGGCTGTCTTCTTGCCTAGCTTTCACCTTCTTGGGCTTTTCATCTTCACCTTCCCATGGTGAATGTGGTATTCTATTTATTGCCTTTTTTTAAAAGCATGAGGCTCCCTGGCTAGGCACGGAGCCAACATGTATTGCATTCCAACTAGAGTAATCAGAATTTGTAGAAAAGTAAACCCTCCTGCAGAATTCTCTGTGCTGGTGCAAGGAAGAGTATATTTTTTATCAAGAAGCCATCCCTGGTTTGACTGGCAGCCATCGCTTGGGATGAGGCTATAAAGTGGAAGAAAGGTGTTCTCTTTTCATATTGCAGCATGGTATATGCCAGAGGTGGTATTCAGCAGGTTCTGACCAGTTCTGGAGAACCGGTAGAGGAAATTTTGAGTAGTTCGGAGAACCGGCAAATACCACCTCTGACTGGCCCCACCCCAGTGGTGGGATTCAGTCAGTTCGCACCACTTCGGGAGAACCAATCGTTAAGTTTCTGAGCAATTTGGTGAACTGGTTGTTGGAAGAAATAATTAGGGCAGAGAACTGGTTGTTAAATTATTGAAATCCCACCACTGCCCCACCCCACTTATTCTCTGCCTCCCAAATCCCAGCTGATCGGTTGGGTCTTCTTTTGTTGCCCTGCACAGGAGAAGGGAGCTGGAAAGCAGGTTAGTGGGATGAGGAGGGAATGGGATTTTGCAGTAACCTTCTCCCTGGAGTGGGGAGGGAACGGAGTTTTTACAATATCCTTCCCCTGCCACGCCCCCACCAAGCCACGCCATATCCACCAAGCCATGCCCACAAAACTGGTAGTAAAAATTTTGAATCCCATCACTGGTGTATGTGTAAGGCATATCGGAGGTTCACCACATCTTACCTGAGTAAACATTTCAAAAGTTGTGATTAAAGACACACAATAAAGTTCCTTGTGGATTCTGAAGGAAGTGGACGTTGGGAGACACTAAAATTTGCTTGCACAAAGCAAACAGGAAGTAGCCCAAGGTACAGAATAACAGAGTTGGAAGGGATTTTGACGGTCTTCTAGTATTGCCCTACTGAAGCTATACTATCTCAGACAAGTGGTTGTCCAATCTCTTCTTAAAAGCCTCCAGTACGGAGCACCTACAACTTCTGGAAATAAATCTACTGATCTACTCATTAATTGTTCTCGCTGTCAAGAAATTTCTCCTTAGTTCTAGGTTGGATCTCACCTTGATTATCCCAAAGGTGCTTTTTTCAAGAAGCAACTGGACTTTCTTGTTTTGAAGACGTTTCTCTTCTCATCCACGAAACTTCTTCAATTCTGACAGGATAATGGGGAAAGGAAGGATTTATATTCCTTGCAGACAGCTATTAATTTGCATCCTTTTAGAGCAGGGTCTCAACCTTGGAAACTTTAAAGCTTGTGGACTTCAGCTCCCAGAATTCTGGGAGCTGAAGTCCACAAGCCTTAAAGTTGCCAAGGTTGAGACCCCTGCTTTAGAGGGTCTTTGAAGCACTTGAGATGCAAATGGCCAGCTGCCTGCAATAAATATAAATCCTTCCATTCCCCGCTATCCTGTCAGAGCTGAAGAAGCTTCTTGGATGAGAAACAAAACATCTTCAAATTAAGAGAGTCCAAGAAAGCCTCCTGAAAAAAGCATCTTTGGGATAACCATGATGGGGATAACTGAGAATCTCTACAGACCTCTCTTTGATTGGTTTCCATCCGTTGCTTCTTTTTTCCTGACTTCTGGTGCTTTGGAAAATAGGTTGATCCCCTTCTTTTTGATGGCAGCCCCTCAAATATTGGAACACTCCTATCAGGTCAAGCCCGGCCCTTTTTTTCAATGAACTAGACATACCCAATTCCAGGATTATTTTATGGTTAAAAAGAAAAGTTTGTTTTTCAACGTAGCATTGGAATCCAACACATGGTGGGCAATATAATCCAAACAAAAATAGCATTACATTGGGAAAGGTTATGCTTTTTTAAAAAAAAGATTTTTAGAACATGCATGATAAAAAATGCTAATTTATGCAAAAGGCTAAGTTGAAATGTGAAGTAATTAGAGCGCACTAAATATAGGAGTTCTTCATGAATGAAGAAGTGGTAGTGATTTGCCTGAGAAAAGAGGGAATTCTGTCTTTCTAATATAGAACAGTGGTGGGATTCAAATTTTTTTACTACTGGTTCTGTGGGCGTGGCTTGGTGAGCGTGGCAGAGGAAGGATAGTGTAAAATCTCCATTCCCTCCTCACCCCACTAACCTGCTTTCCAGCTCTGTTCTCCTATTCAGGGCAACCAAAGAAGACCCAGCCAATCAGCTGGGACCCGGGAGGCAGAGAATAGATGGCAGCTGGGCCAGTCAGAGGCGGTATTTGCCGGTTCTCTGAACTACTCAAAATTTTCTCTACCGGTTCTCCAGAACTGGTCAGAACCTGCTGAATACCACCTTCTGATATAGATGTTAAATATACGAACCGGATATTGATCCATATCTCTCTACTTATGGGTAAATATTTATATGTTCAAAATCTGGCTAGCTTTGTCCCTGGTTTCAATCCTACTGAGCTTTAAATTGTGCCTGGCTACTATCATTGCTGTTATCATCTGTGGGATGTCCTCTGTATGTTTTTAGAAACATACTAATTCTTCTGAACATACTCTCTTCTGAACCTTAGCAACTTGAAGATGGGTGAACTTCAAGTCTCAGAATTTTCCAGCCAGCTGATGGGCTGGGGAATACTGGGAGTTGAAGTCCACCCATCTGAGGAATTCTGGGAGTTGAAGTCCAGCCATCTTCAAGTTGCCAAGATTAACAGAATAACAGAGTTGGAAGGGGCTTTGGAGGTCTTCTTGTCCAACTCCCTGATTAGGCAGGAGGGCCTATACCAAACAAGTGCCTGTCCAATCTCTTTTTAAAAACCTCCAGTGTTAGAGTACCCACAACTTCTACAGGCAAGTCATTCCACTGATTGTTTTAACTATCAGGAATTTTCTCCTTAGTTCTAGGTTGGTTCTCTCCTTGATTAGTTTCCATCTATTGCTTCTTGTCAGGTCTTCTCGTGCTTTGGAGCAGGGGTCGCCAATCTTTTGGACCTCAGGGACCACCAAACTCATAATTTTAAATCCCGCAGACCAGAGATCCTGGGAAAATCCCCCAAAAAGTCTGCAGGAAAATTTCCCACCCCGTTTTCCTACCTATCGATCACTCTTTATTTGGGATCGCAGGATACCATCTCCAGCTCCATTCTTGGGAGGAGAGAGAGAGAGAGAGAGAGAGAGACTTTTGGCTTCATGCAAGGAAAGCAGCAGGAGCTGCAGAAGTTTTTGTTTCTCTCCCCCAAACTCTGCCAGAAATGAGTCTTTGTGAGACTTGTTGCACTGGTGCAGCCTCTTGTAGCAGGATGCCTTGCAGGATCCCAAAGACTCATTTCTGGCAGAGTTTGGGGAGAGAAAGACTTTTGCTGCTTTCCTTGCATGCAGCCAAAAGCAGAAGAAGAAAGAAGCGGAAAGAAGCAGCCTGGTGGCCAGGCCAGGCACGTGAGGCGAATGGGGCAAATTCCCCCCTCTGCCCTTTTCCCCCTCCCCTCACTACCTCGTGTTGTTCGCAATGCAAGCGATGCAAGCCTTGTTGTTGTTCGCAATGCAAGCGGTGCAAGCCCGTGGGCCATGTGGGCGGCACAGCCTCGTGTTCCCATGCAGCCTTGATTAAATGCTTTGGTGATGACATTTCTCTGTGGACCACCAAAAATTTCTCACGGACCACCAGTGGTCCCCGGCCCACCGGTTGGTGATCACTGCTTTGGAGAATATGTTGACTCACTTTTTTTGTGGCGGCCTTTAGATATTGGAACACTGCTATCATGTCACCTCTAGTTCTTTGAATGAATGAATGAATGAATGAATGAATGAATGAATGAATGAATGAATCCGTATTGTGCTATGAATTCCATAGTTTAAAGAGATACTCTTCTGAAGCACCCAAAAATTATCCAAGCATGAAACAAACATGTTTCCCAGCTCTACTTATAAATGATTCAAAGACCCTCAAACTTAATCCAAGCTAGTCTCTTAGCTGTCTGACACTTCAGCCAAACATTCCTTGTTACCAGCTGAAGTTTTCCCTCTGTGCAAAGCGATTGGGATAAAGAGATAGGAATTCAGGCTGATTTATTTCCCTTATTGAAATATTTATAAGCAACTGTAACCTATGAGCTGCTTAACAGGGTGTGTTGCAAACACCATTTGAAGAAGCTTGGGGGGCAGAGAGAATAATACTTATTGGTTTTTAATGCTTGGAATGAGGGAGATTGAATTAATTATGGTGCATGGTTAAATTGTAAGAAGGTTGGGATACATTTTAGAGAATTTTTAAATTTAATTTTGCATTTTAAGATGGTAGGTCTCCAAGTTCAATGTGTAAATTCCAATGTATGAAGAGTTATCTGGTAATATAGACAGGAAACTCAAGAGGTATTTAACTGACCATAAAGCTGAGATCAAAAACTTTGAATAAATAAAGACTTCCAGTTTGCCCTGTTTGGGTTAATTTAGATCAGGGGTAGTCAACCTTTTTATACCTACCACCCACTTTTGTATCTCTGTTAGTAGTAAAATTTTCTCTAACCGCTCACCGGTTCCACAGTAATGGTGATTTATAAAGTAGGGGACAAAACCCCTACTGCCCATCATGAAAGCTGGAACGTCCACTATTGGGCAGTAGGGACCAGGTTGACTACCACTGATTTAGATCATACATATTTAATGTTTAATACGTTTTATGAGTCTGTAATCTTAAGTCTTGAACAATTTCATTCTACCATTGGCCACTTTAGGAAGAGCCAGGCAAGACTGATCAACCATGGCCAACTGTTGAACCCATCATCCCCTCCCCCCCATCCACCAACATTCTGCTTTTATGGTGTAGAATAGAAGTGCAATCACCTGGTGTCCTATTTTCCTTCTCTATTCTACTACTCTTATTCATATAAAAAGGTTTAAGCTGGAATGATCACATTAATTTCCATGCTAATTATTGTCTGTATTATGATATTTCAAAAGGCTCTGAAAAAGTCCATGCCTTGAGAGACAGAGAGAAGCGAAAAATGTAACTTTGTTGACAATTGTTCATACCTCTATTTCACCTTCAACACTTTGTAGTTTTTACTTATTGCAAGGAAACCCGGAACTTTCAGATTTGGAATTTCCCAGATATGCCAGTTTACTACTCAAATAAAAAAGAACTTTTTCAATGAGCCTTAACACCCTGATCTAAATTAGTTTGATTTTAAAGTAAGGTCAGCTTTTACTAGGGTGGCACTGACAAAGAAACACACCACAAGCAAAGTAGTACCTTTATCTGACTGTTTCACATGATTTGCATCTTTGAATCATGTGGCATTTTGAATAATTCCACTGAACTGGCTGTACCTGAATTTCTGCCCAAGTGATGTTTGAAAAACATTTTTTTCTTCCTCAGATTTTTGTTCTGTTTTTCTTTCAGAACTTCAAGATGAAGGGGGAAGGCAGGGGAGAGGGAGAAAGAAGAGAGAGAGAGAGAGAAAGCGGGCAGGAGACAGGTACAAAATCCCTATAATTGAACATGGACTTTGATTCCTAATTTAACCACTACACTACCTTGGTATTTCTTCTTTTATCCCCATATAGAAATTAGGATATCTAAATGATCAGATACTTGCAGCAATTGAAGTCCACAAGTCTTAAGAGTTGCCAAGTTCCAGGACCTCTGTTCTAGACCTTGGTTGACATTATACAAGCTGAAGGAACTGGCAGATAAAGTCCTACCTCTCCACTTTACTCTTATATTTAAGTGCCCAGCCAGGCCTGCACACAGGTAGTCCTCGACTTACAACCACAATTGAGCCCCCCAAAATGTATGTTGCTAAGTGAGACATTTGTGAAGGGTGTTTTACTCCCCATTTTACGACTTTTCTTGCCATATTTGTTAAGCGAAGCCCTGCAGTTGTTTAAGTTAGGAACACAGCTGTTAAATGAATCTGGCTGTCCCATTGGCTTGGTCACAAAAGGAGATAGCATGCCCCCCCTGCCCCGGGACTCTGTAACTGTCATAAAACGGAACCACTTGTCAAGCCTCCGAATGCAAATCACCTGACCACGGGGGATGATGCAACGGTCACAAGTGTGGAAAATGGTCATACATCCCTTCCCCCCCCGGTGTTGTTGTAACTTTGAATGGTCACTAAATGAACTGTTTGTAAGTCAAGGGCTGCCTCTACTGAGTGCATCAAACTACAGAAGTAGGAGAAATCTGCAGCTCGAAGTCTCAGCAGGAGCCAGCAGGGCCCCGAGGGAGAAATTTAAAGTGAGTTAATTAAGGCAGAGTGTCTCTGAATATTTTGAAACACTTTTTTTTCCCAGGTTTCTCCCCACCTGGGCTGAGCTGAAGTTGATGTGATAAGCTGTCAAATGACTTGCTATCACTTCAATCTCTCCCTACAATTTCTTGCTCAGTGGGATTTCCAGCTCCGACACAATTTTCGACGATCTGCATGTCAGTGAGGCAGATGTCCTAACGGGGGTGGAAACATAGGATCATAGCCATAAAGTAAAACTCAACTATGTGTTCTTATTGATTGTACTACTAGGCTGGGTTAAGGACATATCCAGTGAACTTGGAACAATCTTCTTCTTTTAAATAAATGCTAAGGCTTTGGCAGAAGCAGCATCTGTACGAAAATCTCCAAGGGAGTCTTGAAACCTATTTGGATGATCAGCCTCCAGGGTTGACCATCGCGTTTGGTCTTTCATCTCCATGGAAGCTACAGGTAGTGTGTCTCTCAAAATAACCCCAAACCCAAAACATACATTAAAGTCCGGTAATGCCTTCAACTTAACTTCACTGTTTTATTAGGCCCAGTTTAAAGTCACAAAAGTCAATAATGAGGCAAAAGGAAACCAAAACAAACCGCATTGACGAGAGTTCCGAAGCAAGCCAAGATAATTCATCATACATTCCAGGAAGGATAACGGGGAGAGTCCATGGGAAGACCACCAACAAAGATTAACATCTTTCAAAGGAAACACTAAACTTTGACTCCAGCAATTCTGACTATGCAGTTACAAACTTATATACATAGCTCTCAGCTGCAAGCCACGAGGAGAATCATGGTAATCTCCTCCTGAGTAGACCTCGCTTTTCCCTGATCCTCTCCTCTCTGCGTGCCCTAGGATGGATAGGGGATGGGCCTGGATCCTCTTCTGATTGCTCAGCCAGCCTCTGTCCTTCCCCAGCCTCCTCCACCACCTCTGGAGCCAAACCTCCACTCCCTGTTGGCTGTTCCTCCTCTTCCTCAGTCTCCACCAAGGGCATGACAGGCAGCCTAAATGTCCAGCTTGATCAGTTCTGCTTTTGCTCATGCCAACAACGACAATTGAGGTGGTGGGAGGAATGTGCTCATGAAAGACAGCAGAGAAGCTTGTGTGCAGAGATTTCCCAAGGACCGTGATGTTGAGATCCCCATGACTTCTCATGTTATTAACATCCTTCCTGTGGGTGCCTCACATGAAGTGTTCATTTGTGCAAATCAAAAATTAATCACGTTGTATCTCCCTGTATGGGATGTGGTGGCTCAGTATGGGATGCGGTGGCTCAACGGCTAAGACGCTGAGTTTGTCAATCAGAAAGGTCGGCAGTTCAGCGGTTGGAATCCCAAGCGCCGTGTAATGGAGTGAGTTCCTGTCCCAGCTTCTGCCAACCTAGCAGTTCGAAAGCATGTAAAAATGCAAGTAGAAAACTAGGGACCACTTTGGTGGGAAGGTAACGTTATTTTGTGCACCTTCGGTGTTTAGTCATGCCAGCCACATGGCCACGGAGACATCTTTGGACAGCGCTGGCTCTTCGGTTTTGTAACGGAGATGAGCACTGCCCCCTAGAGCCAGAAACAACTAGCACATATGTACGAGGGGAAACTTTACCTTTACCTAGCTGCCTTCGGTGACCATTTTATTAAGTTTTTGACTGAAATTAGCTGGGGATTAGCAAAATTGCTATGGAAATGTGATATGCAAGGAAGTTTCTGCTTTAGCCTCTTTAGATCATGGTAAACCCTAGCTCCTTGGTGCAACTAACAGACGCTATGGGAGAAACTTTCCAGGGGTCTCACAACTACCAGCTAAAGTAAAAAACAAAAACAAAACAGAACAGAACTCTAGTATTCAATCTTGAAATGGGTTTGTGCAAATGATGTAAGAAGAATATACTTTGGCTGTATAAGTATACTGTTAAATCTATACGCTTGATAATGGCAGTATCTTGACAGTCTCTTATGATTCAATCTCCTTCTTTCCCACTGGATCTAACCATCACATGGATTAAGCTATTTTATCGTACTGATAAAGCGAAGGTTCAAGCTTTCATCCTTGCGTTTTTCTTCTCAACATTATGCTCTCTTTCCCCCCCCCCCTTTCTTTTATCAGAGAGGTACTAAGGATTTCCTCTTGCAGCTCATGGAAAATATACAAGTGAGTACTACTCAGATCAAAGTTGGACTCTCCAAACAGAGGTTAGCATCTCCTCCCAGCTATTTCAGTTGGCTGTGATGCTGTTCCATCACTTCTGCTGAGATCTCAGCCAGATATTCTCACCACCATAGCCATCCCATAATTCCAACTGTCCCAGAGCTGTAATAATTTCCTATCTGGGTCAATGCTTTAGAAAATAATCTTAAGGACCTGGATAGCCTTACTGTTGATGTTTCTAAGCTCTTTTGGAAGTCTCCAGAGTTTTCTGAAGAAAATAACTGTTTCTAGATGGTTGATAGAAGAATAGAATAGAATAGAATAGAATAGAATAGAATAGAACAGAACAGAACAGAACAGAATAGAACAGAATTCTTTATTGGCCAGAAGAGAATAGAATTGTTTTATGTGTGATTGGACACATAAGGAATTTGTCTTGGTGCATATGCTCTCAGTGTACATAAAAGAAAAGATACATTCATCAAGAGTCCAGAATCATCAGGTACAACACTTAATGATAGTCATAGGGTACAAATAAGCAATCAAATCATACTAGGAAACAGTCAGTATAAATCGTAAGGATACAAGCCACAAAGTTACAATCATACAGTCACAAGTGGGAGGGGATGGGTGATAAGGAGTGATGAGAAGATTAATAGTAATATTATTAATTAATTAATTAATAGCAGAAGGTTGAGGTACATAGCTTTTCTCCTAACTGCCATTAGCAAATCCTAAAGGCACTTGCCTTATGAACCTATAAGTCCTCAGTATCTGTTGCTTATACTAGACATGTTGCTGGGAACATCCCATATGGATTTTTTTTTTCTCCTCTGGAGAAGAGAAAGGACAGTGAGAAAAAAACCTATTCTTTCTACACCACTCCTGCGATCCCATTTGCAGACCTTATTTTCTGTTCATTTTAATTATGTTCATTTTTACATAAATAACATGCGCTCCTACTTCTAGAGCAGGGGTATAAACACAATTTCATTGAGGGCTGTATTAGGGTTGTGTTTGAATCGGGGGTGGGGGGGCATGGCTAGGGTGGGCATGGCTACCTCAATGTTACTCATGTCGGGGGTGCCTTTGGTGGTCTGGGTTCTCTGCCAGCGAACACGGGCTCCCAAGCTCCGTTTCCAGCTGTGATGGCCTCCTGCAACCCTCTGCCAGGGAAAATGGAGCCCAGGAGGGTCACACACAGCCCCCATGAGCTCCATTTTCACTGGCAGAGGCAGATAACAGATAATCAGAGTTGGAAGGGACCTTGTAGGTCATCTAGTCCAACCCCCCACCCAAGCGGGAGACTCTATACCAGGGGTAGGGAAACTTGGCTATTTTATCACTTATGGACTTCAACTCCCAGAATTCCTGAGTGAGCCATAAAAATTTCCCCATCCCTGGCCTACTGGTTTTTCAGTTGTGGGGGAAATCAATTTTTAACTTGAATGGGATTGTTTAATATACAAATGTAGGACATACTGAACACCACTTCTGCTCCTGAGCTCTGTTTTCACTGGCAGAGGGTTGCAGGAAGCCATCTCAGCCAAAAACAGAACTTGGGAGTCCATTTTTGCTGACAGAGCCCTGGAGCCATCACAGGTGCCCCCGACATGAGTGACATTGAGCTGGCCATGCCCACCCTGGCCCCCAAGGTGAAACAAACCTTGATTCAGCCCTCAGTGAAATCAAGTTTGACACCCCTGATCTAGAGTGTGCATCACAGTAGTTTAGCCTAAATATGTGAACATATAATCTTCAACTCAATTGTTATGGATGCAGAGTATCACTAGATAACATTCTGGATGGATAGACATATAGACAATAGATAGACAACATTCTCAGAGACTCTTCCCATCCTGCTTACAATCTTTATGAATGTTGCCTTCTGGCAGAAGATACAGAAAACTCGGACCACATATTTTCTGAATAGTTTTTATGCCAGAGCTATAATTGCACTTAACAATGAACTTAAGGACCACCATCAGTGAGCTGTTGGACAGAATTACTTGGTCTGTTGTGTGGATGCTTGTGTGTTTTTAGGAAGCGGGGTGGGTGTTTGGAGATTGTAATTTGTGTGTGCATGTTGAGTCTGGGAGTTATGTGAATTTCATTGTATATATACTGTGTATAAACATACAATGACAATAAAGAGTTCAATTCAATAGATGCTACTAAGTGCCTATTAATGATTGCTGTGTGGTTCATTTTAATTAGTGCTTATCTGGGTATGGACTGCCTATGAGGATTTGTTTTGGTTGTTTTATTTCCTTTTTAGTTTAATTTAGCTTAGTTTGGCTCCTTCTTTCTTAAGCTTAGCTTCAAGCTTTCCTTAGGTCTTTCCTTCTTTCCTAAAAAAGGAAGCTAAGCCAAGCAGAAAACACAGAAATCAAAACATCTTTTTCCCGGCAGCAAGGATTAACACCAGACAAACCACCAAGCAGAAAGCAATAACTTAATCAAGAAACTTCTTCATGTCTAGTGCAAAGCACAAAAGCGTACTCCACAGTTCTTGATACACAGCTACAATCTTCGCATCCTTCCACTTAAGATGGATGTTTTTCAGATCTAATCCGACCTTTGTTGGATCTTGGGTGAGGGTATTTGCTTATGAATAGAGCTATCTATCTCTATATCTCCTAAGTGCTGACATCTGCTGAGCAGAGGTGCTATTCAACCGGTTCGCACCTATTCGGATGAACCGGTAGTGGTTATTTGGCATGGGTCGCCGAACCGGTGGCAATCCCTGGCTGGCCATGCTCCCAACCAGGTCGCCTGGTTGCTCACTTGTGATCGCTCTCCTAGCTTTCCGTTCCCCACGTCCTCTTTCTCCCCAGGGAAAAGGAAGAAAGGCATGGACGCTGCAAGTATCACTTTCCCCATGTGAGTTAAAGTGTCCGGAGTGAGAAAGAGTGTGGTCTGACAGAGTGGGTGGGGGTGAATCAAGCCTTGGAGAAATTTAAAGGAGCTGCTTCCAAAATGCTTGTCTGTTAAGTGCTCTGTGTGTATGTGTGTGTGTGTGTATGAGAGAGAGAGAGAAAGAAAGAAAGAAAAGAATGAATGAAAGAAAGAAAGAGGAAGGTAGAGAAAGAAAGAAAAAAAATAGGAAAAGAGAGAGAGATAAAACTCTGTGCTATTATTTTTAATTGTTCCATTATTTATCATGTGTTAATATTTTACACTGTCCCTACACCTAGAGTGATTTTTCTGCCTTTCTTTTGCCCAGGGCTACCACATATTTTTCAGGGTTTACATGCATTCAATGTCAATAGTCCAGAGCATAAAATACACACATGTTTAACAAGAGTTGAAAGGGACCTTGGAGGTCTTCTAGTCCAACCCCCAGCTCAGGCAAGAAAACTGAGGATGCCAAACTCTGAGTAGAAATCCTGGGAAAGGTGTCAGAATAATATTTAGAAGGGACCTTGGGGTGAACCCTATACCATTTCAGAGAAATGGCTGTCCAGTCTTTTCTTTAAAACTTCCAGTGATTGAGCACCCAGAACTTCTGGAGACAGGCAGTTCCACTAGTTAATTGTTCTCACTCACAGGAAGTTTCTCCTTAGTTTTAGGTTGCTTCTCTCTGTTCAGTTTCCATCCACTGCTTCTTGTTTGCATTCTGCTTCTTTGGAAAATACATTGTCCCCCTTTCTTTGTGGCCTGTTGCTTATCACACTCTTGGGTAAAGCATGTGAGCCATTTCCTCCTTTCAGTGGTCCATGAAAGTACATCCGTAGTATGCAGATAATAAAGTCAAAAAAAGATGAGGAACATTTTTACAAAACTAGAGATAAGTTGAGGCTGGGTGACAAGGAATGGCTGGGAGGGGAGGGGCCAGGTGAGGCACCCCTTGATGTGAGTGACATTGAGTTGGCCACGCCCACCCAGTCACATGACCATAAGCCATGCCCACCAAATAAGCCACGGCCACAGAACTGATAGCAAAAAAAAAATTGAATTCCACCACTGCTGCTGAGGGCTATTGAGAAAGGTGGGGGCTGCTTTCCAAGAGCAGGCTTCTCCATTTCCGATGAAGGGAAATACAATTTTCTGCCTTTTTACTGTTTCTAAAAATATTTCATTCGTCTAAGGAGAGGGGTGGGTGCTAACTTTCTATACCCTGAACTCCAGTAATCCACTTCTTCAGCTGAGACCATTGGAGAAGCTGGAAAACCCAAGGCATCCACCAGGGGGCAGCAGAAAGAACCCCAATACCCAGCATTGCTGCCCCCTAGTGGTCCTTTGGAGTCTTACAAGCCCCACTCTGGGAGAAATGGAATAGAGTACTGTAATCTTTTTATTATTACTATTATTACTATTACTATTACTTATTACTATTATTTTTTATTTTTTATTTTTTATTATTAATTATTATTATTATTATTAATAATAATAATAATAATAATAATAATAATAATAATAATAATAATAATAATAATAATAATAATAATAATAATAATAATAATAATAATAATAATAATAAAAAAAATTGTCTGAGGGGTTTCGTAGGATGATTAGCCAGGCGCGCCCCCGACGGGTGTTTGAACGCCCACAGGTTGCCGCCAACCCGCCTCAAGGCGTCCAAACGATGCAGCGCGCGCCCGGCCACCGGCCACGCGCCCCCTAACGGCTTCTTCTGGGCGCGTGCTAGCTCGCCTTTTTGGTGGGGGGGGGGCGCAGGTCTCCGGCGGGCGGGGCGGGGCGGTGAGACCTCTACCTCTTTGACATTCGCGGAAAGGAAGGCGGGCAGAAAAGCTGCCAATCTCTCTAGGCGGGGTGGGAGGGGCCATGCCTCCTGGCGTCACAACGCTCTTCCGTACCCAATGGCAAACAAAGGGAGGCGGGCGGAAGGGGGACGGCTCGGTCTTTCCTCGCCGGGCGTTGGAAGGGTGGGGAGGGGGCGCGGCATTGCTGCGCGAGGAGAAAGGGGGGGCGTGGCCGCGGAGCCTACTATTTAAAAGGCGAGTTCCGCCGTTGGCACGCTCAGTCGCGGTTTGCCACCGGAGGGGGTGGTGTTGGGGCATTCTTGGCGGCGTCGCTCCTGTTTGGATCCGTGGCCTCGGGGACTAACGAGCGCTTGTGTTTTGTCCGGGAAGGGCGCCAACCGGAACCACCTCGTTTCCTCGGCTCTCTCGCCCAGGGAGGATTTACCGTCTGTGGCCGCCGCAACCGCGTCCTGCTTGGCTTTCTTCCCGGCGTGTCGAAGCGAGTCGTCCGGTGGTCCCCCCCCCAGCAGGGCAGGCGGGCGGGCCATGGAGGAAAAGTACCTGCCCGAGTTGATGGCGGAGAAGGACTCCCTGGATCCGTCCTTCACCCACGCGCTGCGACTGGTCAACCAAGGTGGGGGCCCCGCGTCCGCGCGGCTCTTAAAGGCCCGGGGTGGGGGGGGAGCGCAAACCGAGGCCGGTCCGGTGGGGCGGAGGCGCCGCTTTGCATTGCCTTGTACGGAAGCTCCAGTCTGGGAATCTTTGTCATGTAAGCGGAAAGGGGGGGGGGAACCGATATAACTCGTTTTGCACCCCTCTCCCAGCTCGTGTGAACGCAGGCTTGGGTGCAAACTCGCGTCGTCTCAGCTTCTCCGCCCGGTGCTTGCATTCAAGTCTCTCCGTTTTAAACCCCGGTTGGATTAAACCGGCGTTCCTTAAACTGGAGATCCGTCCGGGATGCCTGGCATGGCAGCTTTTTCTAAATGGGGGTCCTCCCCAAAAATAGGGATAAGTCAACTCCCCCCAAAAACCCACCCCACTCCGCCGTATTGCACAGTAGATGGATCCTGCGATGTTGCTGGAGACGGATTGGGGCGGTTCAACGCGCATCCCTTTTTTATATTTATTTATATTTATATATTTATATATAATATTTATATATATATTTATATTCCAACAAGGGGGTGATGGTATATAGTGAATTTGGGGTCTTCTTTGTCTTGACCGGCTTAGGTGCCGCTCGGTGAAAAGAACAGAATAAGGGTCTCTCTTAAAGAGAGTCTCTCTCTTTTTATGGGGGCTGCATCCAATGCCGGAGTTAGGAGAAAAGAGATGGAAGTTGCTTGTAGGATTGAAGATTGGCCCCCCGAAGACCACTTTGGGCTTGGAAAGATGACCTTTGCTAACCTCCAGCTGCTGAAGGAGGATGGAATATGATGCTAAGGAAAACTGGTTCAGAGAGGCAGTTGAGCCCAACCCCAAGTTATTCTCTCAATATTTGGAGGGTGGGGGGGAGAGAATCACATGAGGTTCCTTAGAGACCCTTAAATCTGGTGGAGCGGCTATAATGGAAAGGCATTCTGGACTTTACTAATAAACATTTGTAGCTCAGGGTTGACATGGGGTGCTCTCTGAGCTTGCTTGACTAGCACTGATGATGAATACCTAGTTTGGGGTAATGAAACAAGAAAAACAAGCTCACAGAGCAGCAAGGATTCTTTCATTTTGAACTTTGCCTTCAGCTTTTGAGAAGTTGCCTTCTGTCTACAAGTGATAGCACCCCTTTTCCTATGACATTGTGGGTTTACTTGGAGGATGGGGTTTTTGAAGTAGATATGACTAGATGCATGGAGGGCTTTGTGGAAATCAGGTATGGAGGAGACTTTAAAGGAAAATGGGGCGTATGCAAAGGTGTCTGGAATGTGTATAGAACAGGGGTACCCTGAGTTGTGAATCTGGAAGCAAAGGCCAAATGAAGATTGGTTGTCCTTAAAATTCAGCTGATCCCCAGAAGGAATTAAAAGCAGATCCGAGGGAATTCATTCTTCCTAGGGGTTTGCTTTGTATGTCTGAGACAATTCTTCTTTCTGTGGAGTCTAACCCTCCAGGTGTGTAGAAATGCAGGTGTAATTACACAACTCTCAAATGAATGCCTTTTTTTTTTGGTATGGATTGTTATTATAAAAGGAAGTCTGTTCTCCCTTCAGGGCAGGAAGTGGAGGAGAAAAGAACCTCCTGTTCTCAGCTTAACGGCAAGGAGGAGTAAAGAATCTATGGTATTGACTGGCTTACCGTGTTAATAGCTTTTGTTTTTCTGTCTGTAGTTCACTGAAATAAGCAGTCTCATCTGCTTCAAGTTAATCATTGTGGCATCTTTTGCAGCTCTTTTAAAATGTTCCTCTTGTAAATAGCTTGTTTTATTTCCTCCCAAACAATGGAATTTTGTGTTCTCGTTTCTGGCTGCCCTGCAAATTTATTTCCTTCTTCCAGAACTTGATGTTCTATGAAGAGCGATCATGAGAAAAGATAAGGATCTTCTCTCTCCATGGTTGTTGGACTGTAAAGGTTAACCTGGTTTTTGCTATCTGGGAAACTGAAAACAACAGATGGTGCTTTTAATAACCAGGTAGGCTTGCAGTTGCCCAAGGAGTCTGGTATAGGTAGTGTCCTGTTTCCATGGTCCCATTAAAACAAAATACAGCTTATTGACTTAACAGGTGATAAATACTAATTTTAGCCTCAAGCTGTTTTGGAAACACTTGTTACTGCATCTTTAATAATGAGATGGTGTCAACATTATATGCTTCCCCTACCCAATATTTTTACATGGGACAGCTTATCAATCTAGTTATAGTTGGAGGAATTCTAAGAACAGTTTAGCACTAAACAAAATTCAGTGTCACTCTTGGTGGAATGCTTTTGGGTGTTTTGGGGAGCTTTAAATGTGTGTGAGTCCTTTAGGTGGGAGATGCTGGTTTTGTGCAATCAGATACATTGTTTTGGTAGCATATACTTGAGTATTGTTGAAATTGGATCTGTGGACTGCCGCTGGAGTTTGTAATTACATATTTAGACAAGCATTGAACATTTTTTTTGGGGGGGGGGGGTTCAGTGTTTGCATCACAACAACTTGGTTAGGTGGTGATCATGTGGTATGGAAGTATGTCAGAATAGCTTATTTACTGAGTTAATTTTCATAAACCACCATGGGCAACTAAAATGTAAGGCGTTAGTGTTTTCCCTTCATTTGCTTCGTAGTCCTACTTTGACACTGCAGAGGGAGCCTCGTGTTCAATCTGGGGTACTTGGCCATGGCTTTAGATGCAAAGGAAACATTGAGGTAAATTTTCTTCTAACAGACTGCTTCTTAAATATTCTGGACTTTGTGTGGACATTGTTGGTGTTATATTTTAGGGGTAAAGAACTTGAATTGTTTTCTTAAAAGTTAATGCACCCCTGTAAGTTTACTTTTCACAATCCAGCTTGCCTAATATTGATTGCTACAACTTTAATTCTGCTTATTCAAGAATGCAATAATAAAACAAGCTTTTAAATATTCTTGCAAAGAAGAATATTTAAAGAAGCACAAGCCAGGATTTCTTGGTTAAGTTTCTTGTTTGTCTAGAGTGTAAAAAAAATACTAGAAGGGAATATTAAACTCCCCTCCAAGTGATGATTAAGTGATAGCCATAAATCCTCACTTTGTAAATCAGTTAGTGTAGGGTACTAGCAATAATCATTAGGGAATCCTTAAATGTTAAGCAGGATTCTTGGGTAATTTAATTTGGGGAGTAAACAATGGGAAAAGGTTATTCCCCACATTCTGTTTGGGTCTTTTAGCAGATGGGAGCACTCCGATTTTGAAATTTGGTGCCATGCAATTTTGTTTTTGAAATCTGAATGATATAAGTATAATCAAGTTTCCAGGTAGAAGACATATTGGAATTTGTTAGAAGGTACAGTTTAAATTACAAAATACTGACCGAATCATAAAACCCTCTTTGTAATTAGTTTTTGCAGTACCATATCCTATTGATGAATGAGTTGGATGACCATACAGTATATGCTGCGGTTAATAATTTGCATTCCAGTTTAAGTTCCCAGACCACTTTATTTTAAGTGATGCATCCCTGAACATCAGTCTCTGGGCTTAACATTCATCTTTGGTGAGATGCTTATTAATTCAAATTGAGAATGACCTCTTTGGGAATGGGCTGATAGCCAGCATTTAAACTGCTGTCAAAGGTTATGTATCTTTATACTGTAGATAATCTTAAACCATAGAAAGCTCTGCAGTGTTAATTTGTCTTAAGTGTCTGCAGGAACAGGTTTGCTATGATAAATTGCTGAGGTTTTGCCTAATGTAAGGAAGCACTTGTAGTCTCAAATGTACTATCTCAATTTTTTTTATTATATAAGGCTTCTAAGGTTGTTCAGCTCCATAGTATTCTTGGATGGTATATTAAAGATATTAACTTACAGAAATCTAACCTAATATTAACATATAAAATCAAAAGAAATGGGGTGCAAATTAACTTTAAAACTGGGCCCTTATGAGATAGCTTTTGATGAATTTCTGAAATTTAGGTGCCTGAATGAAAAGTTCAGGTGAGGGAAGAACAATGAAGTTATTGTTTAGCAAAAGTTCTGCATGCTATCTGAATTGTCGCCACATCTCTATGCTGCCTATTTGTATGAATTAAGAGGTTTGTCTGAGGGGACAGTGAAATAATATCTGTGATGCTTAAAAGGGAAACAGTTTTTACAAAAATGAGAAGTGATGGTAGCCCAATTTTTAATAATGGTAATTTCTTCTGGTGTGGAAATAGTGATGCATTGAGTAATGCATTTTAAATTGAGAAATAATGTGCATATTGGAAGGTTAGGAAAATTATTCCAGATATAGAATAAAGATTCACATGGATGCCGCACCGTCATCCTACTATGCTATCTTTACTGAATTATCCATTTTATAATTAAAAAAAAAACACTGACATAACTGATTTTTAAAATAGGTCGTTGGTTTTAAGTAATTATACTTCCTGCTCATTAAACAAATATTCAAGACAAGCAAAATTGTATTAAAACTGTGGGTGCTTTCCTTCAGGGCAAAAATATCCTCTGATTTGGATAAATTTGAGAAGTTATAGAAAGTATCTGCTCTTTAAAAAGCATTTTTGAATGGAAATCTGAAAAAAATCAAATTTATATGGAAGATTAATGTTCTGGGAATGAAATCTATGTTTAACAAGAATGCGTGTTTCCTAGAAACGTCTCATAGAGCAAATAATTTTGATTTTAATCATTGCGTGTGAATCCTTTGGGCAAGTGATCTGTCTGAAATGATGCAGCAATCAATCTTTAAAGAAATTTGTTTTCATTGTCACTTCTACAGAAACATGGACCAATTTCAGCAATGTAGGCTAGAATCTGATCAGGGTAAGGACTGTAAGAGCCATTATGTAGGACAAATGGGCAGAAGACTAACAGCATATCTATGAACGTCAACTAGCAGTCAGAAAAGAGGGGGAAAACTCTTCTATCTAGACTTCACCATAGTTTCAACTGGAAAATTATGAGCTCCTGGACCAAGCCAGGTGCCAGGAATTCATAGGAGCTTGACATTCAGACAAATCATCCATCAATAGATAGAGATAAACCACATTTAAATGCTAAGGAAGTTAAGGTTATGGAAACAAAAATATCCAAATAGATTGCCAGCAACCAAGTCAGATAAGCTGGAATTAATACAAGGCAAACAATCTGCCAGAAAACGATCTAGATGCCATCAAGAATAATTTCCTCAACACTGTCCAACTATTTACAAAGTCTGCACTACTATTACTATTAATCTTCTCATCACTCCTTATCACCCATCCCCTCCCACTTGTGACTGTAGGACTGTAACTTTGTCGCTTGTATCCTTACGATTTATACTGTTCCTTATATAGTTCGATTGCTTATTGCACCCTATGACTATTATTAAGTGTTGTACCTGATGATTCTTGACGAATGTATCTTTTCTTTTATGTACACTGAGAGCATTTGCACCAAGACAAATTCCTTGTGTGTCCAATCACACTTGGCCAATAAAGAATTCTATTCTATTCTATGCCATCAAGAAAAGCACACTCCCATCAACTCTGGCAAGGCAGGCTACTGTATGTAAATGGGGAGCAAACCCCACTCTTGAAGGCACTGATGATTTACCCTAGTTTGGTAATGAATCATCTGCAGCAGGCATGCAACCAAGCTCTGAGGACATCAAAGACTCCATAAAACCTGACCGCAAGACTATTGTTTCTCAACTTGGACACGCAGCCTGGAGAATTCTGGGAGTTGAAGGCTACACATTTTAAAGCTGTCAAAGCAAAGAAACAAATATTTCAAAACCTACCATTTAGATTGTCAATCTTACAAACATAAAGTTGTTTAGCTTTTTTCTCCAAAGGGACAGTCTGATCAAAGGTAGCTGAGCCTGCAGCAGGTATATGGGACCCCCTGTTTATGGTCGTGGACTGTAAGTTCTGTTTGGGGTGGGGGGGGGGTAATTGTATTTTTCAGACTCTAAAGATTCTGTTAATGTAATCTTCCAGTAAAGTAGTAATTAGCTTATCTGGCCACAGTTCTCATCGGGTCTACCTCACAAGGCTGTCATGCATTGAGAAAATAATTGGTTCTTTGATACTTTAGTCATAAACTACAAAAAGTAATGGCCATGTGTGACTTGAGAGGTCTCTCATAAATGTAAGAACTTCATCTAATATAATGCATTATCATAAATGGGTGAGATATATGGGGCATTCATATTTTCTTAAGCATTTATTGATTGATACTTGAATATGGCTTCATTTTTCTAGAACGTCATATTCTTGGAGGACAGTATTGAATACAACTTGCTTTACTATCATTTTTGTTGGTAATCCCCACAAATATTGTCACGAGTTTTAGTTGTAGGACTGAGTATATTAAGTAGTAAATATTATTGGAGAAAGCAAGCATGATCCAATTATATGTAGGAAATATCAAATTTTATTTTGCTAGTTACAGTATAAACATAGCAAAGAAATGCATTTGCTTAGCACACACCTTAAAATGATAAAATGTCCATGATTGAAATGTTAAACTGCTGGCTTTCCAAATACAAAAACCACTAGGGGGTAATAGACAGAAAGGAAAAGGTAATTTTTTTTTGCATCAGTCCCTTGTCTACTTTGCAAAGAATAATGCAAATTTACATCAGAATTGTTCAACCTTGACAAATTCAAACTTAGAATAGAATGAGGGACCTTAGAGGTCTTGTAGTCCAGTCCCCTGCTCAAGCAGGAGAACCAGTACCATTTCAGATAAGTGACTATGCAATGGGTAAAGATGAGCTGATTGCCATGTGCCCAAAATGCAATAATGTGATTGCAGCTGTTATAATTTCAGAATCAGGTCATGAGTAGTTTTTAGTGAGTCCATTGTAACTACAACTAGTCATAAACTGAGGACTTCCTATACTTTATTCCTTTATATAATGAAGAGAAAGCAGAGGACTGGGGTAGGTAACCTGGCAGGAATCTTCATTGGGGAGATGTTGCTGGTCTTATTTGATGGCATTGTCCTCCAAACAGAGTGCTGAATTTCTAAATGCAATTAATCAATTTACAACCATTCTGTCAACTAAAAAAATACTTCTTTGGTCTTTTTAGTTGCCAGCAGAAAGGGAGTGGGGAAAGTAGTGCATTCCTTAAATGCTTCAGATAATTGCTAGGCAGCCGAAGCTGTTGGTGCACAAGATTATCACTGGAGAACATGATTGATGACTCGTGGCTATGGATGTGTCCCAGTGGAGAATATACATCCAGGGGGTGGGGGAAGACCAGAGTCAATGGGTGAAATGAATGGTCACTCCTAATCAATTTTTTTTTTACTCTGAGAGATGCGGCTAGAGACTTATGATTTGAATGGGGGTGTATTGCATTTAGTGAATGTTCAATCTTACAAAGCACTGAAAAAAGTGACTTAAGAGCATTGCAGCATTGCTGTTATCCCATGATCCAAATTCGAATGCTTGGGAACTGGTGTGTATTTATGATGGTTGCAGCCCCAAGGTCATGTGGTCACCTTTTTTGACAAGCAAAGTCAACAGGGAAGCCAGATTCACTCAACAACCGTGCTACTAACTTGCATGGGCAAGGAGGGGTGAAAGGAGCCAAAGTCACTTCACTCCTGTCACGCTTAGCAATGGAAATTAGAGGCTCAATTGTGGTAATAAGTTGAGAACTAACTGCACTGGAGAATCCTTTAGACACATTCTTCGTTTGAAGTAGGGCCTTCACCCCATTTTATATTTAACTATTTCTGAGACTGATATAGAGCAAGGGTGTTGCACTCGATTTCATTGAGGGCCGCATCAGGGTTGTGTTTGACCTCGGGACCAGGGTGGGCATGGCTAGCTCAATGTCATACCTGTCAGGGCACCTGTGGTGGCCTGAAAGCTCTGCCAACTAAAATGGGCTCCCGAGCTCCATTTTCAGTTGTGACAGCCTCCTGCTAACCCTCTGCCAGCGAAAACGGAACTCGGGAGGGCAGCAGGCTGGCAGAGGCCTATGGGGGGGCTATGGGCTGTCCTTTGCTGTTTCCAGGTCTGCCTGCGGGCCAGATCTAAGCACCCCATGGGCCAGTTTGACACCCCTGACGTAGTAAGTTGCATGTGTTGATTCCTTGTTCAAATTAATTTTGCAACCTGACACAATATACCCTTAAACCTAAGAGTGACATTTTAGTCCCTGCCCCATATGTGGTTTAAATTAAACGAGGCTTGGGGCCATTTTGTTTCCATTAAGGACTTTATATATAAAGATAGATTCATAAGCAAATACTCTAAACTAAAGCTTAATGGAAACCCTGTACCGTATAAATAGTTGCACAAAAATGGAGGGTTTTCCTTGCAGAACCTTTAAAAAACACCACTGTCTCAGAAACACAACCCTCTGGTAGTTACGCTTAGATTTGATCCCCGAGCATGACTTAAACGCTTTAAACTCCCCTCATTGTCTTTCAGCCATCCTAGTATCAGGGGAAAAAAAGCGTTCTATGTGAATTAGTCTGCTGGCAGAGCAGAATAGAAACTGCCATTGTATTTATGCAGGGCAGAGAATTTAAGGAGGCATTCAAGACAAAGCTAATCATGGCTCTCCAGTTAGAGCAAAGCAGAGCAAAAGAGGCCCTGAACCTTGGATGTCCTTAGCTAATAGACCTTACTTGGATATATGCTGAGCAGGCAGCAGTTGCCCAAGATAGTGTCAATTATTTTTGCTTCTCCCAAACTGCATAAATAAGCCATGCAGGGCCTTAAAAGTTGTCGAGAAAAGAACCGAGATCCTGGAATAGCCTAAGAGGTTTTTGCTGGGAACAAAACCATCAATCTCCTTTCATTATGGCAGAGATGTTTTCTGGATGAGGGCCTCCCACCATTGCCTTCAAGTTTGGGATTTGACCCATCCATGGCTCTTTGTAACGCTAGGCTCCTGCTGGAATATGAAACAGGCTGACGTGAAGTTTTAAGAAGAGAATGCTAATACAGTAAATGAAGTTAGCCAATAAAGATGCTGAGCCATTTAGTTTTTAGGTTCATTAAGATTTTACACCAATCTTTCTGGGCAACCAGCTTTGTGCTCAAATGGAGTTATATCGAAGTTTCCTTGGCCATGTGCTGAATGACTCAAAAAATTAAGGAATTCATTTTCCGACAGGGTGCTTCTGTCTGGCTTTGCAAAATGTTAGCGATCTGCCAGACAGGCAAAAGCAACAGTAATTACGTGCTTTTTTGATCTTGGTGTTCCAGAAAAACAAATACTGTAGGACATATGTTAAAATTACACTCTTTTAATAGTTAGGCTTGCCTCACATTTGCTGACAATGTAAGACAATGTCTTACAGGAAATGTAGTTTGTCACTTCTGTTTATACAGCCCTGACTGTAGCTTACATAAATGTTTGCACTATATCCTTAGACCAGGAATGTCAAACTAGTGGCCCGTGAGCCAGAGGAGTCATGCGCTGGCCATGCCCACCCCCAGTTTAGGGAAGGGGAAAAAAGTTGTGATACATCACGTGATAACGACATGATGCCACAAGGTTGACACCTCTGCCTTAGATCATAGTATCAGAAAATTGCCATTTTTCTTGCACATGCTTTTCAGTAACTGCTTGCTGGTGGGATGAAGGTATCAGAACAGTTTCATCTTAAAATGTTGTCATTTTGCCCATACTTAGAGGTGGTGAGATATACTGGTAAGTCTTCCATTTACGGCTGGTTGCTTAAAGACCTATCAAAATGACAGTCAACCTCTCAGGGCTATTTAAAGTCCTGACCATTCTCCCATCATCATAAGTGGTTGCATTTTGGGCAACCACTTAGCCAACTATGAAGGTGAAGGTTTGTTCTCCGATCTTGTGGGTTGGTTTCCGGAAGTTTTGTTACCAGGCTAGCTAACAACTTCAGCAGAATTTAGGAGATGTCAGTGTTCTGTTTATAGGGGCTTCTTTTATGGGTATGTCAAGTGAGGGTCTTGTGATAGGTCAGGTGTGAGTCATCAGTGAGAGTCTTGTGAAGGGTCCTGTGATAGGGAGGTTATATCAGATCAGGGTCCTTGGGAGGAGAACTGGTGGGTGGGCTTGCATGGGTTGGTTGAGGGTTGATGCTGTCTCTGGCTGATTGGCTCAGTGGTTGATTTGGATTCTGAGGGGTTTGTAGGCTGGTTGTAGATCAATGTGTTTGTTGATGGAATTGGTTGTGGAGTGCCAGGCTTCAATGAACTCACAAGAGTGGCAGGTGGTAGTGTGGCCAATGATTCTTGTGTTGCTCCAATCGAAGTGGTGCTGTTTGGTGTCGGTGTGGATAGAGATTAAGGATTTGGGATTGTGGTGTTTGGGATGGTGGCGTTTCGCTGCCAACTGGTGTTTGTCGATCCTGGTTTTTAATTGGCGTGATGTTTGACATTTAGCAACTAGCCTGCATTTATGGACATTTGCATCAGCCTGCAGTGACATGACCACAATTTTCTTTTGCCGGAAACAATCATTTACTTCCATTTTCCGACAAAAACTGCCCATCGCAGAAAATGGATTTGCTTTACAATCATGGTATTTGCTTTAGGATTGCTGTAAGAAAGATTATGTCAGATCTGGTCATAGCATGGTGACCTGCTTAACAACCAGCAGGCCTTACAGTTGCAATTCCAGGTTCAATTATGGTCATAAGTCAGGGACTACTTGTAGTAACTAAAAATAGATAATGTAGTTATTTTTAGGCCATGTTCAACCATAGAAACTCACTGTGTGTCTTTGGACTAGTCACTGACTTGGGGCCCAAGCTGTGTCATAATGTTGGTTCAGAGGAGGAGGAGGAGTAAGGAGTGCAGGTTGGGTACTTTGAAATCCTTTAGAAAGAGCAGATATACAAGGATAAATTCTGCATAAATCATTCTCCTACATTTCTGTTAGCATACTCTTCTGTTTTCTACCGAAACCTTGGTGCTCCTGCCTTAAACTTGGGGTAGAAAATTGAGCCATCTTACTATTTGCTTGTATTTTTGAAAGGACTAGAGGCTAATTTGGAAAGGGACGCCTGCACCAGCTCAATTTGGGTTACGTCCTAAAACCAAGCCGATTGAACCACAAGAAACGTTGACCTGTGAAATTAAAACTAAGGAGCATGTTGTACCTGCAGGAAAAGGATGAGCTACTTGGGGCTGTTCACGGACCCTTCACCATTACGTACGATCATGAGAAATATAATACAGGTAGTTCACGACGTACAACAGTTCGTTTAGTGATTGTTTGAAGCTACAACATCACTCAAAAAAAGTGACCATTTTTTACACTTACAATGGTTATAGCACCATGGGATCAAAATCCAGATGTTTGGCAACTGACTTCATATTTATAGTGTCCGGGGATCGTGTGGCGACCTTTCAGCGAGCAAAGTCAAATGGGGAAGCCAGATTCACTTAACCAACATGTTACTAATTTAACAAGTTTATCGATTCACTTAACAACTCTGACGAGGAAGGTCGTAAAATGGAGCAAAGCTTAACAGCAGATAGTTTGTAGCTCTGTTGTGGTCATAATTTGACAACTACCTGTAAATGAGGATGGAGAATAAAATCAGAAAATTCTTCTCTTTTTAGCATACTGCACTTTGCAGATTCAAGGTCTTGGCTGTAAATTATAACAGACAGTTTGAAAATAAAACAAACAGTGACATGAGTCTCTTTCCAAAGGAGAGGAACAAAAGGCGTTTCGTTTTTTCTAAACTGTAAGCCAAGAACGGGAACCAAAGAGAGCAGCTTACATGTACAGTGGCGGGTGAATGCTTTTTTGTTTTAAAGATGGCACTTAACGCTAATAGCTTTATGCAGCAAACATTCAACATTATTGTCTTCGGGGAGTATTTATTTGTTGTAATTATAGAGTTGACTCTTCAAAGAAAAAAGGAGAGAAGGAAAAAAAAAAAAAAACAGGCCTTGGCTGCTGACCAGAACGATCTCCCATCAATTTGTAACCTTCTAAATGATTCTGGGTCGGGTTCTTCTCTCAAAGAAAATGCATGGAGGTATTTAAGAGTAAAAGATGATCATGGTGGAAGGATATAAATATATATAAAGGTCATTTCAGTGTTATTGAACAGGCCTCTGATATACAAGATGTGGAAGTTGAGCTGCAAATAGTTTACAGTCCGATGGGGTGGAGGATTGGAACTCCTCCAACTGTTAGTAACAGGCAAGGCAGTCCTAATTCATGAGCTTGTCTGATTGGAATAGTCTTTTCATCCTAATACAGGTAGTCCTCGACTTACAACAGGTCATTTAGTGACAACGGCACTGAAAAAAGTGACGACCATTTTTCACACTTTCGTTACAGCATCCTCATAGTCACATGATTTACATTGGGATGCTTGACACCTGACTCACATTTATGACAATTGCCGTGTCCCGTGACCCCCTTTCAGCTTAACTAGTAGTGATTCTTTTGCATGCCAGCTGTCCTCATCAACTTGCATTGTTTGGATCCTTCTTTGCAATTACTTTTTCAGTCACCTACAGAAGATTTGCTATCACCCCAGTGGGCCCAGCGAACAACCCCAGAATATGGTGCCTGGCTGCTCTAACTCATCTCGACACTGGATAAACCTCTCTTTAGACTGTCCTGAATTTAATATGTTATCAGTAAAGCCTAAGAAGAACTTACGAGGGACAGGCTAAGCTTAATTAAATGGAGGAAAGTCATTGTGCTGTTAAGATGATCTACTTCATATGGAAGAATAGAATAGAATAGAATAGAATAGAATAATAGAATAGAATAGAATAGAATAGAATAGAATAGAATAGAATAATAGAATAGAATAATAATAGAATAGAATAGAATAACAGAGTTGGAAGGGACCTTGGACGTCTTCTAGTCCAATCCCCTGCTTAGGCAGAAAACCCTACACTACTTCAGACAAATGGATTATCCAACATCTTTTTAAAACTTCCAGTGTTGGGGCATTTACAACTTCTGGAGGCAAATTTTCCCATTGATCAATTGTTATAACTGTCAGGAAATTCCTCCTTAGTTCTAGGTTGCTTCTCTCCTTGATTAGTTTCCACCTATTGCGTCTTGTCCTGCCCTCAGGTGCTTTGGAGAATAGCTTGACTCCCTCTTCTTTGTGGAAGTCCCTGAGTAGGCAGCTTGACAATGGTTATAAGGCTGCTGGTAGTATTTTGCCTACTCACTATAGTAGCCGTTTTCAGAATATAGGTAGTCCTCGACTTATCACTTATGATCTGAATCTGAGGAGGAAGCCGAATAGCTGACAGGGAGTGGGAGTGTGGCTCCATTGGCTGTGGAAGAAACTGGGGAAGGGCAAAGTCCGGCTGGCAGAGCAGGGGAGAGTTAGAGCAAGGAAGAGGAAATTCAGAGTAAGACCCAGGCCTCTTCATCCTAGGGCACGCAGGGAGGAATAGAGAAGGGAACAACGTGAGTTGCCTGGCTTACGGGGGAGAAAAGGGCCCTGATTCCCTTCATTAACTGCAGCTGGGAACACAGTGTATTAAAAAGGAAGCTGCGTGTGCAGCAAGCTGTTGGGAGCAAACGTGATTTTCTCTTGTCATGGCTTATCAGTGTTCCTGGCATCTTCCCAACTGTGTGAGTTTTGCCGTGCTTTCAAGTCTGAAATACCTGCTCCTGCCCTGTCAAGCTAATTACTTCAGCTTGGTTTGTTTGGATTTTTCATTAGTTTGTATGTACCTTGTTTTGGACTGAATTTTCTACAGTTAAAGGCTGTTCCTGGGAGAGTTTTTCTCCAGCCAAAGGTAACCCGGACATTGGGGGCAAAGTTGGAGATAATAAAGGGACTCTTATTGCTTATTTTACTGTGTTGCTTTTGTGCCATGCCCCAGGTCATCACAGTACTTTCTGCTTGACAGAAAATCACAAAAGAAGATCAGATGAGATGACCCCAGGGCACTGCAACTGTCATAAGTACATGCCAGTTGCCAAGCCTCTGAATTTTGGTCAACCATGGAGATGATGCAACAAAAGTCACTTCGGTGCTATTGTAACTTAGGTTGCTAAACGAACGGTTGAAAGTTGAAGACTACATGTGCTGCGGATCTTTGGACAGCTGGATTGCTTTGATCATGGAGACCCAGTCAACATAGACATGAAGTGATGTCCCTGAAAAATTTTCCTTTGCTGCTTAGTTGATTTTTTGTGAGAATAACTACCTGTGAATCTTAAAGCAATTGAGCCACTGCATTATATATTTTGCCAACTACTTCTTTTTTTTTAAAGTAGCAAGCCTTTATTAGGCTTTCCCATAAGTATTAAGCAGAATTGAAATGATAGTATCACTTCTAAGAGATTGCTTCATCCTCAGGTGTTCGAGCAGTTCTTGACTTACTGGCTGATTATCAACCATTCAAAGTTACGGCAAACCTATCTTGGACTTACTTACGACTCAGATTCAAAGTTATGACAGCCTGCACCCCTCAATGACCAAATTTCAGGTGCACGTTAATCGGGCTGCATTTACACCTGTTATGGGTGTCACACAATTGTGTTTACAATAGTTTTGATGAAAATGAGCAATTACTTTCAGTTTTTGGCAAGACTGCACCTGTAACAATCCATAAGTTCCCTTAATGGCCATGGTGGCCACTTTACACCTGCCAAGTTGGCTTAATGATTGCAGCAAAAATCCTAAGATTGGGTTAATGATGTGACCAATCTATTCTACAAACATTGTGACTTATGAGTTTCCATTACAGTCTTAAGTTGAGGACTGCATTCTGGGCTTCTCCTTCTTTTGATGGCAACAGGTCCAGGGTGAAAAACAGTGGATGTCAGAAGCTCAAAATAATCACATTGTGCCTAATAGCTATAACTCATCTGGAGGCCAAATGACTCATGTCACTTTGGGCAGCTGTTGATGTTTGCCATCTCAGGCAATGTCCCAAGTTTAGACTTGTAATACCTATTATTATTATGAGCAGCAGATGTTAATACGGAACATGGAATGATGTGGCATCGTGGGAATATAGATGTTTACCAGAAAAGAGTTGAAAACACACAATGGGGGAAAACCTCGTGCTGTAGCTCTGCCCAGCACTCCATAAATGGAAATTATTCTGAAGGTTGAACTAAGCGTGAACTTGCATCTGAGTCTTGAGTGGGTGTATTATGTTAATTTAATCTGTATTCTACCGTGTTTCCCCGAAAAAAAAGACCCATCCCAAAAATAAGCCCTACGTTGGTTTTTACATGTGCACCCAATATAAGTCCTATCCCAAAATAAGCCCTAATTAAGACCCCACCTACTAATGGATGCATGGGATGGGATGAAGTGCAAGGGTAAAAATTAAGCTAGGTTGGGGAGGGTGGTGGTGGAGCTACCCTACTTTTGGACAGTTGCAGCCAGGCCTCACACACCCTGATGCCTGCCTCGCTGGCCCATTTCCTGAAGTTCCTGAAGGCTCTGGCAGCGAAAAGGCCGGTGGGGCGACGTGCACAAGTGAGGTGAGTCAGTGGATGACTTCCCCCCAAAATAAGGCCTGGCGCCTTTTTTTGGTAGCAAAAGAATATATAAGACTGGGTCTTATTTTGGGGGAAACAAAATTCTGATGAGCATCCTGTTTTATGTAATACAGCTAGCCCTCGACTTATGACACAATTGAGCCCATAATTTATATTGCTAAGTGAGAAATGTTTGGAGTGAGTTTTGTCCTATTGTACGAATTTTCTCACTGCATTTGTTAAGTGAATTACTGCCTTGGTTAATTTAGTAACGTGGTTGTTAAGTGAATCTGGCTTCCCCAATGACTTTGCTTGTCAGGAGGCTGCAAAAATGGTCACATGACTCTGTCATAAATTTGAACCAGTTGTCAGGCATCCAAATGTAAATCACATGATCGTGGGGGATGCTGCAGCAGTCATAAGTGTGAAAAATGATCATAATTTTTTTAGTCTGTTGTAATTTCGAATGGTCATTAAACGGGCACTAAAATTTCTGCAGCTGGCAGGTTATTGAATCAATTTTTTTTTCACTGTGCAATCGTTAAAATGTTTTCCTCTATAAAAAATTACTGAAAAATTACTAGTCAATCTAAACTCAGGTAGTCCTCGACTTACAGCAGTTCCCTGCTTCGAATTGCATAATGCCAATTCTGTGTTTGCTATTGAGTCATAGAATTAAAGGGGAGAAGCTGGAAATGGCTATAGTTTTGCTTTCATTTATCATTAAGGTATTTTATTTCACTTCTGAACTAAGACAGCTGCAAGTGTTGGTAAACTACCAACATGTTTTTCCAGTATTTTTTTTAAAGGAAAATATTTTAATGATTGCACAGTGGAGAAAGTTGATTCAATAACCCGTCTGCGGCAGAGATTTTAAACAAATCGGAACACCAAACCACTAGAACCAACGTTATATTCCCAAGCTTTTTTTGGAAAGAACTAAACAGATATTGTTCCCCTTGATAAAGGGAGTGATGGAACAAGTGGGGATTGCTCCATCATAGCAGCTATTACCTCTTTGAAAGTAGAAACATAGCCACGATTTCCTTGTTTTCAGTTTTTAAAAATTTCTATTGCATTTTCTGTGCAGTTATTTTCTGCGTAAGTTTCTGCTTGCATGAAGGATAGTGAACGGGTGGGTGTTGGTAGTGTATGCACTGAAAGGCTTGGAAACCAAAGGTAGACCCTTCGCTGAAAAAAAAATTAAATGATAAAATCATTTATGGCTTTGAAGATTAAAAAAAGGAGGTGGATTAAGTGAGGAGCTGAAGGGACTACTTGTATAACATTTAAGAAGGAGGAGGGATTATAAGATTGTAATTTGTTGAAGAAAAGGTCAGAAGTCATATTTCATAACTTTACATTTCTTCTCTTCTGATTTGCCTGTTGCTGAATATAAAAATCTTAATGCAAATAAAGAAATACATACAGTAGACCATGCATTCAAATATCATTCCATGTTTCATTGCTGGATTTCATTGACTTCCCATGTGAATAAAGACTATAAAAATCACGAGAATGATCGTGCTCAGAATAAGGAATGCTCTTTTAACATGTTGAGTAACCCAATTATGTCTGTGGATTTTCTAGAAGCCGATCTGTAACCACAGAGGCTTTGCAGTACCTGATTGACATGTCTACAAAACAGGTTTTCGAAGAGCCTTTCCTTAGGTAGAAAGTGTGTGTTCCTGATACAGCTATAAAAAGTATGTAGCAGTGTGAAAATTGGGAGTTTCGTGTTATGCATGCTTGTCGCTTTGAGATTCCTAAGGGTTGCAGTATGTTGCTTGCCACCTGTTGCGTATAAACATTAAAATTGCCCGCATGTTTAAGAGACAGTGGTCTGGACAAGTTTATTGTCAGTATTGGCTGGCTGTCAGGGCTCCAACAAATCCACCCTCATTCAAATCAAAAGTGTCTAGCTGCATCTCAGAGAAAAGAAAATTGCTTTATTAGAGGTTGCCATGTTGGCGTGTGGCTGGGTACAGCCAATACTAAATTACATCATACATTTCCCCCTTGACCCTGGTCTTTCCCCCCCACCCCCTGGATGTGACTTCTCCAATGGGACACATCCACCTCCAAGAGTCATCCATCATGCTCTCCAATAACCTTCTTATGCTCCGACAACTTTGGGCTACCAGGTTGATTATCTAGGCATTTCAAGAAGGCCTTGTTTTCCCCCACTCCTTTTTTTCTGGCAGTTAAAAAGACCATCTTTTTAGTTGGCGTTTATCAGAGATTGGAGGCTGTTAAATTCAAGAGTTAACAGAGGGTTTTGAAGATTAGCTTTAACTTTTTGGATTACCAGTTAACAGCTTTTTACAGTGAACAGAGATTGGGTCGATTTGATTATTAGGCATTAGAATTTTATATTTGGGATATTTGTTAAGAGATTGCAATTTAAAATGCTAATGTTGTAAGTATAGATGGGAAAATTTACCACAATTGAGCCCAAAATTTCTGTTTAGGCTAACAACTGCTGAAAGAATTTTGCCCCACTTTATGACTTTTCTTGCCACAGTTGCTAAGTGAATTGCTGTGTTTGTTAAGTTAGTAACATGGTTGTTAAATGAATCTGATGTTTGCTTGTCAGAAGGTCGCAAAAAAGGGATCACATCACCTAGAGACACTGCAACTGAACCAGTTACCAAGCATCTGAATTTTGATCATGTGACCATGGGGATGCTCCAATGGTCGTAAGGGAAAAATGGTTACTTTTTCAATGTTGTAACTTAGAACGGTCACTAAATGAACTGTTGTAAGTCGAGGACTACCTTTATTTGTAGACCCGTTGAGCAAGAGGGTGAATCTATTAGACTTGTTTTAATTATATTTATCAACATTCAGCCAGACTGGACATTTAGTCTTGTATATTTGTTACATACACCTTTTTTATTTGTTTTATAAACAGGGTTGTTAATTTTTTGCTCCTGTCTTGTTTGTAGTTTTTGTTATCCTTTGATCTTGTTTTTTTTTTTTTTCAATTTGCATTTTGTGTTTTATCTTTTGGCATCAAGAAACATAATTACCTGCATATATTGCAAAGTTAGCATAGAGCACTTCCCACGTCAGCCGTCTTTATAGCGAGTAATTGGTACAAACAGATTGGTCAATTCAACAGCTGTTTCACAATTGAAAAGATCGTAGGCAAGAATAATATTGGGTGGGGACTTGTCATTCATAATACAAAAATAGTTGTTTCTCTAGGAAAGGGGCCAAAAAACTGCCCAAAGCCTAATTATTTTATACCGACAAACTTACACCGGTCTAGGCAGAATGCTTTGAACACCGGAGCCCTGGTGGGGAGTGTTTAGAATGCAGTATTTGCAGGCCAACTCTGCCCACAGCTTAGAGTTTGATCTTCAAGGCTAGCTTCCATTCTTCCGACGTCAGTAAAATGAGGACCTAGATTGTTGGGGGTAATATGCTGACCTCTATAAACCGCTTAGAGAGGCCTGTAAAGCACCTATGAAGCGGTATTCAAGTAGTCCTTGACTTACAGCAGTTCATTTAGTGCTCACATGACCTTGGGACACCGCAAAGGTTATAAAAATGAGCCAGTTGCCAAGCACCTGAATTTTGATCACATGATCATGGCCATGCTGCAATGGTCGTAAATGTGAAGAACAGCCATAAGTCACTTTTTCAGGGCTGTTGTGACTTTATAAACGGTCACTCGGTGAACCATTGTAAGTTAAGGTCTTACCTGTACATTTCACAAGGAACCTAAAATCACATAAAAACCCCATCCACTCACCAGACGGTTTGGTCAGCTGTCCCAGAACCGATTGCTGAATGCCACTTAGCTTCTAAACTCTGTTAAATGAGACTTCCTTCCTTACCTTCATGTCCTCATTTGCTCCCTTTTTGCATCCGTTCTCCTGACTGGAGAAGCGAGCCTGATCATTTTATTTTCAAAACACTACTTTCTAAAAGTGCAGTTGCTAGATTCAGTATTAAAGTCACTTGAAGTTGAAATCATACCCATATTCCTCGTAGTAAGAAAACACTTGGAGGTTTGGGCTTTTATTGTGGACTAAACAAGATGGAGATAGTGCCAGTCTTCCCAACAGCCTGACCACCATTCTTTGTGTTTAGAGCAGCTTCAAGAATTGGTGTTTCAATGCATCTCAAAGGCACCAGGTTATTAAAAAAAAAAGTGCCTTTTCCATTTCTTTGACTTTCAGGGTTGACTTTTGTTTCTTTTGTCTTTGAATAGTGATGTAATGTTCCAGCTCCAGGAATATTGTCAGGCTAGTTAAGGCAGAATGGGGACAGCGAATTAGTCTTCCAACACAAGGTTAAACGTACATTTCCTTTAACAGTTAGGGGTAAATAGGTGTTTCTGGATGAAGGAGCAAGAGAAAAATACAGCCGGGAAAAGAGAGAAAGGAGGTGAGAGATAGGAGATGTTTCACTGGGTCAGTGGAAGCTGAAAGTTACAGCCTGGATGGTGAATATGTAAGAGATGAGTTGGAAAGGAAAAAATTGTCAAGCATAGTGTGTTAATTGGAATACAGGTTGTCCTTGACTTAAGACCCTCCCAATTGAGCCCAAAAATTATGTTGCTAAGTGAAACATTGGTTAACTGAATTTTGCTCCATTTTACGACCTCTCTTGCCACAGCTGTTAAGTGAATCACTACAGTTAAGGTTGTCAGGATTCCGGCAGTTACTCCAATTAAATCATGAGTCTCGAGACCCCCCTCTCTTTTGGTTGGCAACTCTAAAAAAGACCATCGAAATATTTTATGAGTTGACAAAGGTACTAATAGTTATTAAGTGTCTCTGGCTTCCCCATTGACTTTGCTTGTCAGAAAGTTACAAAAGGTGATCACATGACCCCCGGGACACTGCAACCGTCATAAGTACGTGTCAGTTGCCAAGCTTCCGGATTTTGATCATGTGACCACGGGGATGCTGCCGTGGCTGTAAGTTTGAAAAAATGGGGGAAAGGGGTTTGAAAGAGCAGTCACTTTTTCCAATGAAGTTGTAACTTCGAATCGTCACCAAAGGAACTCTTGTAAGTCGAGGACTCCCTGTGCTAGGTTTGCATCTACTGTATCCTTCATCGTTATTGTGAAATGGTCTCTATCCTTGACCCATGTGGGGTATGGAGGTAGTTTGAGTAAACAGCGACTCAAGAGGTGATATCAGCTCTTGAGTTTGGACCTCCTGTCCCAGGCAGCCTCTCCAGAAAGAATTTGTTCATGTGGGCTCTGCAGCAGAACTTTACCATTTTTCATTTGTTTGCGTTGTACTACTTACAACCTCCTTGACTTATAACCACACTTAAATACGGTGTGTGACTTGCAACCTCAGTCCTCAGGCTTACAACCAGCGCAGCATCTCCAGTAGTCTGAGACCATGTGGTCTCCATTTAGGGCCTTCCCAGCGGAGATGGTACTCAGCAGGTTCTGACCAGTTCTGGAAAACCAGTAGCGGAAATTTTGAGTAGTTCGGAGAACCGGCAAATGCCACCTCTGACTGGCCCCTCCCTCATCTATTCCCTGCCTCCCGAGTCCCAGCTGATTGGCTGGGTCTTCTTTTGTTGCCCTGCACAGGAGAACGGAGCTGGAAAGTAGGTTAGTGAGGGGTGGGGAGGGAATGGGAATTTTGCAGTATCCTTCCCCGTCAGGCCCACCAAGCCACGTCCACCAACCCAAGCCACGCCCACCAAGCCACACCCAAAGAACTAGTGGTAAATTTTTTTGAATCCCGCCACTGGTTCCCAGCCCAGCTTTTGGCAAGCAAAGTCATTGGGGAAAGCCATATTTGCTTAATGCCCAGATGATTCGCCTAACAACCACAGTTGATTCGCCTAACAACCACAGTTTAAAAAAAGTTTATAAAATTTGGGGGGATATCTCACTTAACAACCATCCTTGCTTAATAATGGAAATTCTGGTCTTAATTGCAATAGTAAGTCAACTAACCTGAAATTTTACTAAGGAACATAACCCTTTTATTAATTTCATGCACGTGCTTCCATTTTAGGCAGGGCACATCCTTCTGAAAAGAGAAGTTTTCTTTGTTTGTGTCTACGTGGTTGTGGGTCAGTGATTAGGATTGAAATTTAGCTGCGGTAAGCGGTGAAATTCACAATATAATGATAAAAACAATAATGTGAATACCAGAGCAAAAACAATCTCTCATCCTCCCTGAGGCTGTGATAGCTGTATTCCTCATAATGTTCTTCCAAACCGGTGGCCTTTTGTTGCTATTCAGATCTGGAAAGGTTTAAACACAGTACTTTCAATAATTCTAATTGTTAACTTCCACAGTATAAAAGCCACCGTAATAAACAAAGGTAAATATTGTATTTGGGGGCCTGTTCTTTCTACCTTGGCAAGTAAAGCTTTCCGAAATACCTGAAAAAAAAGATGTTTTGTCAGGATTAGAAGAAAAATGATGCTGTGTATCGCCTAGCTGTGTTCCAATATTGATTCAGTGAGCTCAAGGTGATTTTAGAATTAAAGTAGTATGAAAAATAATAACGCTCAACCTGCTGTTTTACCTGCTCATACTTTCTTCATCTTATGAGATTTCTGCTTGAAGTTCTTCATCTTGCTTCCCCCATGGGGCCTATAAATCTTAGTGTTGTGTTCATTTGTATAACTGTTGCATACCTCTGTTGATGGATGATGTCCTTCTGAAGAACAGGAGAAGGTTGACTCTTAATGGCTTCCCTGCCAGCAGCACATGTCAAAACACATGCAAAAGTCCCTTGTTTTCCAAAGCAGCGAGTTGACCAGCTCTGACGGGTCCTTGGTGCTCCCTGTGCTTGGTTATTTTCTTGCAGAGTTTCATTACCCAAACTAGGGAACATTGCCCACAAAATATCTGAGGTTAAAGTTAGCAATGAAAAAGCTTTGTTCTAAGTTTATGGGGCCATTCCCTATCGTGAAGGTGATTAACCCTGTCACAGTACAGCTTCAATTGTCCCGGTTACTGGGAAAGATACACCCAATATTCCACAGCAGTCTGTTGAAACTGGTAGTGAGTTCACAAGTCAGGTTAATGGACCAACCCCGTGGTGATCGAGGATCAGGCTCGTTATGAAACAAAAAGAATTATGGACGGGTACAAAGGGGACAATTGGAATATTTAATATATTGAAAGGGGTACACACTATCTGCAGCTACCTGGGTGAAAAGTTGGAAGGGGAATGCAGATAGATTGGTAAGATGGTTCCATGACGAGTGTCCTCAGAAGCCTAAAGGACCTCCCAGTGAGGGAAGGGGAGGCTAATGGCAATGGTAATTAGGTCTGTGCTTGATTCTCGCAGGGATGTTCCTCCAGTTGAGGGGGGGCAGCCTGTCAAGCCTGAATTTGGTTAGGTAGTGGATTCATATGAATTCAGTTTGACACACTTGAGACTGGAAGGGGGGACAGCTGTGCTGGATGCAGTTCCAGCCAAAACAACATAGCTGGACGATGAGTCAGCCGTATTCCTATGGCTGCTCAGACAGAGGAAGGAGGAGTGAAATTGCCAGGAGACCGTTTCATATCTTGGTTGAATAATGTGGCATTGTTGTGAAATTATAGTTATAGTGACGTGGAAAGCCGGGAAACTTTCAGTACTGGCTTTCCATCAGTTGTGCCAATATGGTGTATCCAAATAAATTTGTTCTTTGAGGAATTGAAATGCCTCGGAGTTCATTTTATAATGGTTGCATTACTTGGAACCTGACAATGGCACCAGGAGAAGAGTGTGAAACTGAATCTCAGAGAAAGGAATTCTTTAAGTAGTTGTGGCCTAAACAGATCTGATTTCATGTTTGGATCATTGCTTCACTTAATCACAGAAGCCTTTTTTATTCGAATACTTAGAAGGCTCTTAATTGCTGACCTCCAGAGTCAAATGATTTTAAAAGTAGCCAGTCTCAAGTAGCATACTTAAGTGGCTTGTGCAATTCACAATAAAAGTAGTTTAACTTCTTGATTGTTGATATTCTCCCTATTAATGACAGTTGTAAATTTTCCCATTTCGCCAAATCTAGCGCTATCTGCTGTTTAAGTTTGATATAATTATTCTCTTTTAGTGTACTGCATCTTGCTGTCAAGTATATCCCCAAGTACTTGATCTTATTCGTGACCTGAATTTTCAATAGGTCTGCCAATTCTTCCTTTTGTCTTGATAGCATATTCTTTGTCAAGATCTTTGTCTTATCTTTATTTATTTTCAAACCAGCCACCTTTCCATATGTCTCTATCTTTTCTATCAATTTTGATGCTGTTTCTAGTGGGTCTTCTAAGATAAAAACCAGATCATCTGCAAATGCTTGCAACTTAAATTCTTCCTGTTTAATTTTCATCCCTTTTATATTCTTTTCATCTCTAATATTTCTGTTTAGCATTTCCAAAGTTAACACAAACAACAAAGGTGATAATGGGCACCCTTGCCTTGTTCCTTTTCTTATATCGATAGATTCTGTCAGTTCTTCCTCTATCATTACCTTTGCCGTCTGCTTATGATATATAGCTTCTATTGCTTGAATAAATTTTCTAGCAAAGCCCATCTGTTCCAGCAGTAATAACATGAATCGCCAATTCACATTATCAAATGCCTTCTGTGCATCTAGAAATATCAAAGCCATTTTTTTTTCCAGGATGTGCCTTGTAGTATTCCAAAGTGTCCAAGATTACTCTCATATTGTCTTTGATTTGTCTCTTTGGCAGAAATCCATTTTGGTCAGGATGGATAAAATTATTTAAATATTTTTTAAGTCTTTCTGCCAATATTGAAGAAAAGATTTTATAATCTGCGTTTAGTAGGGAGATAGGTCTATAATTCTTGATTTGTAATGGATCGGTCTCCTCTTTTGGAACAAGTGTGATAAAATTAGCTTCTGACCATGATTTAGGTATCCTCTTCTTTAACATAACTTCATTCATAACTTCTAGCAGTGGAAAATTCAATGATTCTTGTAATGTTCTTAACTTGCGATCATTTGTTTAGTAACTGAAGTTACAACAGTACTGAGAATAGTGACAAATAGGACTGTCACAGGTTCCCCATAGTCATGTGATCAAAATGGGGGTCATGTGGCAACTGGCATATACTTAAGGTTGCAGTATCCTGGGGTCATGTGATTACCATTTGCACCCTCCTAACACAAGGGGGAAGCCAGATTTGTTTAATAACTGCGTGCTTCGCTTAACAACTACAGTGATTTGTTTAACAATGATGGTAGGGAATTACGATTTTTATAGTACTTAGCCCTTAGACTTACATGCTTCTTCACAGTGCTTTACAGGACACTCTAAGCCAGGGATTCAAAGCAAAAACCCACAGGCTGGATGCAGACCGCAATGTGGTTGATTCCAGACCGCAGGACCATCCTGGTCTATCCAATGCGAACATAAAAGATGTGGCTTTGGCCTGGTCAACCCAGTGCAAAGAAAGATCAGGCCAGCGTAGCTTCAGCCTGGTCTGCCCAGCATGAAGAGGAAATATGCCAGCAATTTGGAGAGTGATGTCAAGCTGATCATGCCCACCCAGTCAGCCCCCCAGCTGAGAAATCAACCACAGACCTGATGCAGCCCTCAATTGGGTGTGACTCACTAAACTGCCTTGGTTAGCAGTTGAAATTGTGACTCATTGTGGTCATAAGTTGAAGAGTAACTACTCAGGTTTAAAATAACAAAGATCAGGTACATCACTAAGTCTCTTCTGGAAAGACTTTGCTGTTTAGTTTGAAATTTGAATTTGGGACAATTTTGTCTTTGCATGTTCAGACTATGAAGCTCTGGGAAACACCTCCAGTTCTGTTGGATCACAATTGACATCATCTCCAGCTATCTGAAGTTGGAGGCACCAGTGCACAAAAGGCCATCCTAAAACCTCATTGTGTATGATGTGCACATAATATAGATTCTATTTTCATTTGTCATATTTGTGGATGTAGCATCCTGGGTACATTAACTGGAGCCTAGTGCATCTTTCTACTCTGTGCTCATCAGCAGATCTGTCTTTCCCTGTAATTGTGGGATTGCATTCAAAGGATATGAAATCAGCATTCTATAGAGTTGAACAACTGAACAAGATTTAGACATCCGTCGGGAATTCTATCTGAGGTTCTTTTTATTTTGATAGGCAGCAGCTTCTATATGTCTCTATAGGGAACAAGAGACCTCTCTCTCTCTCTCTCTCTCTCTCTCTCTCTCTCTCTCTCTCTCCCTCTCCCCCTCTCTCTCTCTCCCTCTCTCTCCCTCTCTCTCCCTCTCTCTCCCTCTCCCCCTTCCTCCCTCCCTCCCTCCCTCCCGGCAACTTTATCTAGCTAAGCCTAAAGCGTCTTTCTTTTCACGTCATTTGGTTTCATTTTAACAATTTCTTGCCAGATGTGCTGACACACAGAAATAGGAACTACGGCTTTCCAAATGCAGCCATGAGGAAAAAACACTTTTTGTGTATTGTAATCTTTTTTGATAGATTACTTTTCTTGCATGTGTTGTTACTTTCATGGGGAAAAGTGTTGGTAGCAGAGATGAACTCCCACTTACATTTTGTCCTCAATGTATGACCACAATTGAGCCCCAAATTTTTGTTATTACAGTGAGACATTTTGTTGTGGTCTGCCAGTGCCAGTGGAGGTGGAAGTAGATTCGGACAGTGAGGAGGTTGGGGAGGAACATAGGCCAGTCCTGGAGTCTGGGGAAGGCTCTGACAAGGGCTCTGCGTCGGAGGCAGAGATGGGGCCAGGGCCGTCCGACAGTTATCAGCTGCCTTCGGAGTCGGACATCAGTGAGGCAGAAGAACAGCTGGAGCCTGTTCACAGTGTGCGCGTGCACAGAGCTTCCAGAAGAAGGGAACAGCTAAGGAACAAGGGTCCTTGTTGGGAGTAAAGCTACAGGTGGACGGTGAATGGTTCCTCCTATAGAGAATAAAAGAGGAGCAAAAGGGGAGTGGGGTTTTGCGGGAGACAATTAATTCATTTGGGTGAAGATCTGTTCCTGTATTCTTGCCAAGTATTGTCCGCTACAGTGTGGAATCTGAAAAATATCGGTCTGGCCCCTCTCCAAGCCTGATAAAGGTCTGTAATTGTGAACTATCTTGAAAGACAGAGGGTTTATCGGAATGAGGAGTCGGCTTTGTGCTGTTGGGGAAGCCTAGGTCAGAATACATTTGTTGAGTGAGTTTTGCCCCGTTTTACAACTTTTCTTGCCACATTTGATAAGTTAATCACTGCGGTTGTTAAATTAGTAACACGGTTGTTAAGCGAATCTGGCTTCCCCATTGGCTTTGCTTGTCAGAAGGTCTCTGTGGGTCACTGCAAGTGTCATAAATGTGAGTCAGTTGCCAAGCATCTGATTGTAAATAACGTGACCATGAGGATGCTGCAGTGGTTACTGGTGTGAAAAATGGTCATGTCACTTTTTAAAATCCCATTGTAACTTCAAACGGTTACTAAACAAAAGTGTAGTAAGTCAAGGACTACTACACCTTGATTTAGTCAAATTTGCTTGTAACTATTTTTTTAAATTTTATTTTTGAAAGCAGCTTGCCTGCTTGTGTTTCTGTCTCCTCCTCCTCCCCCTCCTGCAGGAGGAAATTGATTGGAAAGGTGTATGTCAGAGATTAAAGTCTTCGCCTACTCAGCCTCTTAATCTGCCCTGCCATTCCTTTCAATTGGGCTGTTCCCGGGGCAAAGGAAGGGGCGGGAAATACATTTTTTGTTTGAATTCAAAAAAGGCATTGTTGGAGGAGGATGGCAAAATATGCTCCCATCACGTTCAAAATTCATGAATATTTTTTCCCCTGTGAATTGCTTCTCCAAACTGCTGGGTTAGGACAACACTCAAATATCAGGGTTGGGCTTCAAAAAAATTAGCAGCTGATTCTCTGCCCTGTTGCTGGGTGGGTGTGGGCTTGGTGGCCCAGTCAGCCTCCTGCATCATGGCAGGGGCATTTTCGCCCTCCCCGGGCTCCGGAGGCTTTCCTCGAGCCTTCAGGAGTGTGAAAACGGCCTCACCAGGCTCCGGATGCCCTCTGTTTCCGGCCTTCCGGAACTTCTAGGAGGCCCGTTTTTCACCCTCCCTGGACTCCAAAGGCTTTCCTTGAGCCTCCAGGAGGCCCATTTCCCCCCTCCGGAGGCTCTCTGGAGGCCAGAAAAGGGCCTGTCTCTGGCCGTCCGGAGCCTCTCATGGTCCCTGCACTTATCTGGATTCCAAAACGTGCCGCATGGAGAATCCTGCAAGGGGAGGAGTGGGCGGGGCCAGCCAGTCATTGCAACTACCCGTTTGATGAACCAGATGTAAAATTAGCATCCGGTTCGCCTGAACCAGTAGTAGCCCACCCCTGCTCAAATGCTTCTTTAGCAACCCATGTGATCATGGAGTTAAAAGAGTTGGATGTTTCCTTCCTTCCATCCATCCATCCATCATCCTGTCCCATCCCATCTCAGTGTGTTTGGTTTTTAACCAACCATGAAAACATGGAGAGTTTGAGATTTCTTGAAGAACCTTCTTCAAAGTTTTTTTTAATCCTACCTTCATTATTTTGTTATAACTAACTCAAGGTGGCCAACATACCTAATACACCTGTTTTCCATAGCACAACAACCCTGTGAGGAGGGCTGGACCGAGAGAGCGACTGGGAGACATTTCCCTGAGCTGCTTGTGAATGCATAGTTCTGGACTTAAAATATGTTTTAAGTGCTTAGTGCCCAGTTAAAGTTACAACATTCCCCCATCTGATGATGTTAGGTGCTTGCTCACGTTTACAACTGGTTGCAGCGTTCTGTGGTTATGCCACTATGATTTATGACTTTTTTGCCAGTGTCCGGCAGAATTACCACCACCCATTTAAGGAGAATAGGTTCACTTAGCAACCACATGGTTCACTTAGCCATGTAATTTGCTTAATGATTAGTCTTAACTGTAGTAAAATTGAGTCATCTTACGTGTCCCGCTTAACATCCACAATTGATGACCAAAATTCTGTGCTCAATGGTAGTTGTTAAGTGAGGACTACCTGTAGCTCCTATTGCCTAGGCTTCCACACATCCCTGTTAAAGTTTCCTCCCTTCTCTCTTCATAAATTACCTCACAACCAAATGGAAAGCATTTGGGATTGTTCAGAACAAGGAGTACAGGTAGTCCTTGACTTACAACAGCTCATTCAGTGACTGTTCGAAGTTAATCACGATGCTGAAAAAAGTGATTTGTGACCGTTTTTCACACTTCACAACCGTTGCAGCATTCCCCAGGGTCACCTGATCGAAATTCAGGCACTTCAAAACTGGCTCATGTTTATGACGGTTGCAGTGCCCTGGAGTCATGCGATCGATCCTCTTTTGGGACCAGATTCACTTAACCACCGGGGGACTAACTTAACTGCAGTGATTCACTTAACCACTGGCGTAAAATGGGGCAGATTCACTTAACAAATGTCTCACTTAAGCAACAGAAATGTCGGACTCCATTGTGGTCGTAAGTCGGGGACTTGCCTGTATTACTGGAGGATGACAGTCGATAAATCTTCAAGCTTGCACAGCCCTCCTGCAAACAGTTGCTCATTCGGGCCACGGACATTCTTAAACTCAAATCCATCGAGTTGATTTGCTTCCGGCCTCCTTCAGTACTGGGGTGTACTACAAGTCAGCACACAGCCTTCTTAAGCAGGAAGTTTGCAAGCACTGATCTGTATTGAGTTGCTGAAGCGGTAAAAAAGAAAAAAAAAATAGTTTCAGGAAAGGCCAAAGGCGGTTAAGTGCAAGAAAGGCAAATAAACTTTCAGAGTTGAAAGATTGGAGGGGGAGGGGAAAAAAAAGTCCAAGCAGAGGCTAGCAATGGAAATGAAAGGCGTTGTAGATATAGAGAGGAAAGCAGGAGGCAGGAGTATTTCAGACCGGCCCATGAAATGTTAGCTGCTTCTGCATTCACTGGGTGGAATTGCTTAAATACCCCCCTTGATTTTTTTGCTTTAAGTTTGCTTTTTTTTTTTTTTTTTTTTGCCAATTCTGGAAACTGCAACGTAACAGATACACAAGTTGCACAAGATGCTGTGTTTTGGAATAACAGAGTTGGGCGGGATATCAGAGGTCTTCTATCTAGTCCAACCACCTGCACAAACAGGAGACCTTATAGGGCAGGACAAGAAGCAACGGGTGGAAACTAATCAAGGAGAGAAGCAACCTAGAACCAGGGAGAAATTTCCTGACAGAACAATCAGCAGAACAACTTGCCTCCAGAAGTTGTGAATGCTCCAACACTGCAAAGTTTTTAAGAAGAGATTGGATAATCATTTGTCTGAAATGGTATCGGGTTCCTTGCCTAAGTAGGGGGTTGGGCTAGAACAGTGGTCGGCAACCGGTGGGCCGTGAGAAAATTTTGGTGGGCCGCAGAGAAATCTCACCTCCAGAGCACCCCCCCCCCCAAAGCAATTAATCCAGGCAGAAACACAAGGCTGTGCCGCCCCCATGGATCGTGGGAACCCTCCCCGCACACTCACTCCTTAACCAGCAAACTTGCCTGATAAATTGCTAATTTTCCTTTTTCTTACCATCAGCTGTTCTGCTGTGCGGGGGGGATTTAGATTAGCTAGGAAGCAGGAAATGGTTGGATTTTTTGCTTTCTAACTAACCTTTAGATCTTCAGCTCTGATTTTAAGCACAGCCGAACCTCCCTTAGGACTAAAGGTTCGATTATTCAGTGCAGCCTCATGGCAAGCAAATTTTATGTGACATACTCAGGTAGCCGATGGAAAATAGATAGATCACTGAATGATTCTGTGAGCAACTCAATCTGCCTGCCTGCTTTGCCTGATTTTGGGTAAAAGTTGCTCTTTTTTAAAGAAAAAAATTCAGTTATTTACTTACATGGTGTGTTGTGAGTTAACTTTGTGAGTTTGTTTGCAAACAAATTTTATGTGACAGACTGAGCTAGCCGATAGCAGATAGATAGATCACTGAATGATTCTGTGAGCAACTCAATCTACCTGCCTGCTTTGCCTGATTTTGGGTAAAAGTTGCTCTTATTTTATAAAAAATTCAATATTTATATAAATATATATAGTATTTACATACAAGCCATGCCCAGTCAGTCACATGACCACCAAGCCACACCCACAAATTAGGGCTTTAAAATTATGAGTTTGGTGGTCCCTGAGGTCCAAAACTACCTGTAAGCAGAAGCTCTTTTTTTTAAAAAAAAAAATATTATTTGCTAACGTACACAGAGCCAGATTTTTTAAATCAAAACCTTGACTGGTGATTCTTGATTATTGCTCTGTGTAGGCCTGCATGCACAGCTTCTTCTCTCCTGTTGTGTGAACTAGTTTGTCTATAGTTTGTCTATATTCACATTTCCACATTTCATCTCAATCAGAAGCTGATTACCATGGTTGAATTAAGCCATTGACCAAGAAAAAAAAAAGTATTACCGCATAGAATGGAAGGACTCCCATGTAAGGCTCAGCAAAGATGTCTCATCTGGCAAGTTATTATTCAAAATCACAAATGGTGCTTAACTGCTATTAAAAATTCCCAAGTGTGCAGTATAGCTTTTTGTGTGAATCCACACTGGAATATTGATAACATGATGATGCTGATGACGACAAAGACAACCAGGAGGCTGAAATTAGCCCGTTCCTGATCTTTTCTTCCTGGTTGTTTTTGACCACATTTTGATTATGTGCATGGATAGGTAGTGAAATTGGCTGCACCCTTCTTTGTGTTGTATTTTTTTATCTTCAATAATCTACCCTGTCTGACTCTCCACATTGCAATGTCTCCTCTAAGATGATTTTTAAAAAGTCTATTTCTTTGGCTCAGCTTTGCTGAGGTCTGGATGTGCCTTGCAAGGTGGACATTTCAGTCACTGTTCAAGAGGGAGAAATATTTGGAATTTCAGAATTTAATTTATTTTTAAAAAAAACCTCTGGTGGGATTTCAAGGCCACAAATATTCAGTGGAAATGTGGAGACTTGGTGGTGGGGAGACCTTTGGGAAAACTGTCATTTTCCTAGTTTTCCTCTTGGCCTCTGCTTGTTTCTTTAAATTGAAGCAGCGGAAAAAAGTGAAGGGGTTCCAATGAAATATTTAGGATAACAAATTAGAATCAGATCTGGTGCTGATACACTGTTGGACTTTCCCCATACACACAATATTTTCTAATTTGTAATAAGATGAACCTTACAAGAGAAGAGACATTTCTTACCCTAATTCCAAGATCTAGTGCTTGATAGAGATAGTCCTTGACTTTCAACCGTAGAGCCTGGAATTAGAGTTGTAAATTGGGCTGGTCAGGAAGCAGGTCACAGTGTGGATTTTTTATGGCAGTCATTGAAGCAACTACATTGTCCTCAATGAGGGGTGTCTTTGGCAGGAAACCAGGAGTAAATGCTGGTTTCCAGCAAAACATTGTAAAATTGTGGATTTTTTGACTGCAGGACTCTGCAAAAGGCCATAAATGCAAGCCAGTTGCCCAGCACCCAAAATGCAACCATGTGACTACGTGGGAGTGGGACACCTATCGGAACTTTGAATGTGGGTCATAAGTAGCCCTGTGGAGGCCCATTTCTAATGGTTGCCAAGCCAACTATTCGTAATTCAAGTATTACCCTGCGTGCATGATTTTAAAGTAGCAAGGCAAATTTGTCAGTTAAGAGTTATAGGGGGAAGAGAAATAAAGAACATTGGAGATACTTATGAGCCACGGTGGCTCAGTGGTTAAAGTGCAGTACTGCAGGCCGCTACAGCTGACTGTCGGCTGACTGCAGTTTGACAGATCGAATCTCACCAGGCTCAAGGTTGACTCGGCCTTCCATCCTTCCGAGGTGGGTTAAATGAAGACCCAAATAGTTGAGGGCAAGATGCTGACTCGGTATAAATCACTTAGAGAGGGCTATAAAGACAGGGGTGGTATTCGACCGGTTCGGACCGGTTCTGTAGAACCAGTTATTACGATTCTGCGCAGTTCGGAGAACCAGCCAATCGTGCCTCTGGCTGGCCCCGCCCCTCTTCGCCTGCCCCCTTCCCTGCCTGCCCAGTCAGTCCTTATCGCACATGCGCAACATCGTGCATGCCCGACATCACTGACTCCATTCTCCCCTGCCCAGTCACTTTTTAAGGTATTTCTTTCCCCCCCCCCCTCCCAATCAACTCCCTTCGCTCTCTTACTGCTTCGCCCAGGAGGCTTCCTTGAGGCCCAGGAAGGCAAAAAATGGAGCGGGGCACAGCACCCCATCCTACCCCCACGCTCCTTTTTTTTTGCTTTCCTGGACCCTAGAGAAGCCTCCTGGGAGCAAAAACTCCCCCCCCCCGGAGGGTTCCCTGAGGCCCAGAAGGCCCCAAAAATAGGGGGGGTGGAGGGGTGCTGCAAAAAACAACAACACCAACCCACACCCACCCAGTTACATGGCCACGCCCACCTAGCCACGCCCACAGAACTAGTTGTTAAAAAAATTGAATCTCACCCTTATTTAAAGCACTGTAAAGCAGTATATGAATTTAAGTGCTGTTGCTACTTCCAGTTTCATTCCTGTAGATTGTGGAGAAATTTCTTCATGACTTTGAAATTTCCAGAAATATTACATCTTTTCCAAACTTTTTCTCTGCTAAAGAGTTTCAAGACTGCTCAAAATTTCAAGATGCAGAAGATATAAATACAGGTATAGAAAAGTGGGTAGATGTAAGTGGGTAACAGTTTTCTTTCTTTATTGTTGTGAACTCTCATTTATCAGCTAAAAGTTTGTTTGTCAATCTTGAGAAGAGGAGATATTAATGAGAGTTGTTTTGTATGTGATGTTCCACAAATATGGATATATCCTTCAGTACCACTTCAGATCCCTTGGTCCAAAACTGAACTAAAATACAAATCTGTCTAGTGCTTGCAGATAAGATATGATCTGGCCCAGGATTACAACAAATAGATAAAAATCCAGTTTTCAGTATCTGCAAGAAGAAGCGAATGGAAACCAGGTGTAATAGATTTGTTTTCTATTTGATCATATACCAGGATCCCCAACCTTCGACGCCGCGGCCCGGTTCCGGCGTCAGCTTGGCGCCATGCCGGTTCTCGGCGTCAGCTGGGCGCCGCCATCTTTTTGACGAAAATCACTTCCGGTGACGTCACCAGAAGTGATTTTTCGTCAAAAATGGCGGCGCCAGCGCTTCTGGTGAGCTTTTCGCAGAATGGCTCTACCCGGAAAGCTCATTGAAACGCTAGCGCCGCCATCTTTTTGATCAAAAATTGCTTTTTTTACCAAAAAGATGGCGGCGCCAGCAACCAGCGCCCGGTAAGGCTTGTTCCATGTCGCACCGGTCCGCATGGGGACCGGCGGTTGGGGACCCCTGATATATACGATTGGAATATTAATGCATATAGAATTTGACGGCTACACAGCCATCAGGGTGTGAGCTCAGTTCACAGACTTAATGGAGAAGATAACAGCATTTTTTATACTTACCACACTTAACTTGCTATTCACTTGAAATCTGCTCAGAGCAACTTATGTTAGCATCATGCAGTTTTTAATTTGCAGACTTTAAATTCAAAAGAACACATAGTAGCAGATGGTCTGAACCTTCAGATGAGAAATTGTGAAATTTAGATTTTAAAAACATGGTTCACTTTTGACTTCTGCTACTCTAGATAAGTGAATATATCACTTGGTGAATGCACCTCTTGAGACTTCTTTATATATTTTATTTACTTAAATCATTAGTCTACAGCTGGTGTGTCCAACCTTAGCAACATTAAGACCTGTGGATTTCAACTCCCAGAATTCCTCAACCATGCTTCCTGAGAAACTCTGGGAGGTGAAGTTCACAAATCTTAAATGTTGCCAAGGTTGGACACTCCTGGTTTATAGGAGACCCCAAGTTGGATATCCTACACCATCAATCCTTTCTGGCGACCTACTTCTTTCTTAGCTCAAATTATTTAATGTTGATTAAATAATTCTATGATACAATATCTCATTCATTTCTGTTTCCCTCTCCCTCCTTCCTAACTACATACTTAGCTACAGTTTTGCTACAGAATAAATTTGCAAAATTATTATCCAAAATTTATCTGGTTGATTAACAAGAGGGAACATTAACTTTATCAATTATTTTCTAGTTTACATCTTTTAAAGCATTTATCACTTGGTCAAACTCAATCACATGCAATTATGGAAGAAGGAAGACAAAATTCATTCATTCAAGACACATTCATTTCAGGAAGACAAAAAGGATTCAACATGAGTTCCCTTTTATTCCTTTCCTAATCTGATGACAGAGGTTCACATCTCATACTTGAAAAATACGCATGAGCAGATGAACTTAAAGCTCTGCCTTCTGTTCCAGATAGTACCATTCTTACTTTGGACATTTGGCAAGGTTATTTTCTCATAAGTCAGATTTATATAGGTGAAATAATACTCCTCAAGTGTCTGGAGCAATATTCTTGTTCTTTTTCATCTCTTTGCTTATCAGAGAATCAAGGAAATTGCAATTTTATTTCCCTTATTTTATTCTCTTCCCTTGTCCATTGATAAAATCACCAGATATTGAGGTCAGAGTTGGAGTGAAGGTTGAATGCAGTTTTCTGTTAAAACAGTGCCCAGTTTCTTCCCAGAATAATTTTAGTGTCATTGGCCAATGACTAGAAAAGAACAGAGAGGAAACATTCCTTAATATTCCCATCTAAATTAGAAGTTTCCTTGTCACAACATTTAGCACATGGTGAGAGGATGCCTACAGAATGGAAGCCAGATAAAAGCAAAGAATAATAAGGATGAGAACAGCAAATACTGTTTGTAAAGGTCTAGAAATGGTATCATAATCTTTCTGGGAATAATCTTTAAGCATAGTATGTGTAAATGCAGTAAGTGTAGTTATTAATGTTTAAGTGTAGTAAGACTACATTCACAATACTGCATCCAGTTTTAATCACCATGTTATAAAAAAAGATATTGAGACACTGGAAGAAGAAAGCAACAAATAGAGGGCTGGAGACTAAAACATGTGAAGAATGGTTGCAGGAAACGGGTTTGTCTAGTGAAAAAAAGGACTGGAGTGACATGATATATCAGTGTTACAATCTTTGAGGGGCTATCACAAAGAAGAGGCTATTGTCCAAAGCCCCAAAAGACAAGAAAAAGTGGATGGAAACTAATCAAGGAGAGAAACAACCTAAAGGAGAAATTTCCTAACACAACAATTCAGAAGTTATGGGTGCTCCATCCCTGGGCGTTTGTAAGAAGAGACCGGAGAGCCATTTGTCTGGAATGGTATAGGGCTGTGGTGGCAAACCTATGGCACGCATGCCACAGGTGGCACGCAGAGCCCTCTCTCTGGGCACACATGCTGTTGCCCCACCTCGGCTTCGCCACGCATGTGTGCGTGCTTCCTGCCAGCCAGCTGGTCTTCGGGTCTGTGTTATGCATGCGGGGGAGCACATGTGGGGGGCACGTGCATGAATGCGGGGCGTGCATGTGTGCGCAGGGGTGGACACATTGCATTTTGGGTATGTGCTCGTGTGCTTTGGGCCCTCTGTACCAAAAGGGTTTACCATCACTGGTATAGGATCTTCTGCTTTAGCAGAGGATTGGACCAAGGCCCCCTCCAGCTCTGTTATTCAGTTATTCTGTTTTACAAATAACTTGACAGGGCCAGTTTCTTAAGCTTCCCAGAGAAATAATGGAGCTTAAAATATTGTAATTAGTGGTTTAAATCATCTTTCTGGTGTGTGAATTTCCAGCTTCCTCAATTTGCACTCAATGTAGCTAATGCTGAGACTTACTCAACGGAAAAGTGGACTGGCTGGAGAAGACTTTGTGGAAAGGATATGGATCAGGCAGCAGGGAAACCAAACTGAAAGAGGACACAGATAAACCTCCAAGTGCTTCAAGGACCCTCTAAAAGGATGCAGATGACCAGCTGCCTGCAAGGAATATAAATCCTTCCATTCTCCACTATCCAGTCAGAGCTGAAGAAGCTTCTTGGATGAGAAGTGAAACGTCTTCAAAAGAAAAAAACACAAGAAAGTCCAGTTTTCTTCCTGAAAAAAACACTTTTGGGACAAACTGAAAGAACATGAAGAGTATCTTCATAAGATGAAGGTGGAAGGCCTGATTGGATCTGATTGGGTGGGAGAAGTTAATTGAAAATATTAAAAAAATCTCATAAGAAGACTGTATTACTGTAGAGAAAACTATATGAACATAACAGATAACAGATAATCAGAGTTGGAAGTCCAACCCCCCACCAAGCGGGAAACCCTACACCATTTCTGACAAATGGCAGTCCAATCTCTTCTTGAAAGTCTCAAGTGATGGCACTTGTTTTATATACCCAACAGGCAGCCAACCTCACTCATCTTGGAGGTTCAAAGATGGTTACTCATTGAGATTTTTCATATCTGACCTCATAATATAACTCATATTAAGAGTTTCATCGTTGTAAATTCTTGGATTTGAATTCAAATACTTCCAAGCTCATTTTTTCTATTATAAATTGTACGGTCCAGATTTGGCATTTATATTTTCAGTTCTTTTAACATTTACTTGTATAAAGTATTTAGAATCCTGAGACAATTTCCCCATATAAACCGATCAGTTTTTCCATGTACATATAATTGCGTTTGAATTGGATTAAAGATTCGAGAGATATTGTTAGATAGAAGAGGGTTGAGGGGGCAGATTAATGCACTGTGAAAGCTCTTTGTATGAACTTTAAGCAGATGCTTATCTTATCCACCACAAATCCTTGCAACGAGGAAAAAAAAAAGTAGTTTTGCAAATCATTTGGGATGTGGAAATTAATGTCTTAAGCAAAACTTTCATTAGAGTAAAATGCTTTTCAGATTAAAGGAAACGCTGGGTTTGCATTTACTATATTAACAAAAAGAGGCCTATAGAAGCCATAGAAAGGTCTCAGGGAAATCTTTGTTACTGTGCCTAGTTTGAATATTATGACTCTAGTCTTCCATTCTTTGCCAAGTCCATGCGATAAAGCTAACCACTAAAAGGGCTTGCGGTTTTTATACTTAAATGTTTACTAAAATCTGTGGTTCTGCTGTTTTATCTTAGTTATTGATGGAGACAATCTCTTGAAAGGCATTCACTTTAATGCGGGCAAAGCTCTCTCGCATAGAGCATTAATAAAGATAGCTAGGCTCATGTCGATGGTCCTCGCACAAGAAGATTAATTCTTTTGAGGTTATCAAAAGAAGTTATCTTTTGATCCATTATCTAAATGCACTCGGCGATTCTGCGGTCCGCACTAGGAAACAATCCTGGCTTAGCCTATTGTGCTCTGCGTAAAATTCGGTAATTCCTTTATTTGACCTGAATTTCTAGGTATCGTGTCCATGATTTGGGAACATGGGATTTTAATCCTTGGCATTATAAAGAAAAGACCTTATCACACACTCATCTATTATTTCTGAGCTAGGAAACTACATCGGAACACAAAGCTTACTACTGGTGCAGTATGTAATCTAGCGATTAAAGAAGGCAAATCCTACTCATTCGATTTTGGAAATCTGATTAGATTCCCCTTGTTGGTCTAGCCCTACTCTATCTACAGCTAAATCGGTATCCTGCATATGAAAATCGCCCACTGGGGGCTTTGGGTGTTGCACTGATATCATCCAGTTTCTCTTAAAGCAGGAGTGAATATGAAAGGGACAACATTCTTGTTCTGACCAAGGCTTCCTTAGACAGTAACAATCACACGCTTAGTCCCAAAAACCCTCTTTTTATTTCAACGGCTGTGAATTATACTCATTCACAGCCCGTAATGAGTCCCAAACAGTTTGTGAATAGTCCAACAGAAGTTTACCACAGTCTTTTTGGGATAAGGCTGATAAGCACCCACCTTTATCTCCCTTGTTACTCCCGAGTTGCCCCTTTTGTCTTAACTGTTATTGTCTTCTAGCAGTCTGTGCAAGAGCGCACTGGGAGCAGGCTCCCCCCTATTCCTCTGTCTTGCTGATGTCAGATTCTGAAGGCTCCGGAGTCAGCATATAACTCTCAGATGGTCCTGGCCCCATCTCTGTGTCAGATGTAGAACCCTCGTCCGAGCCCTCCCCAGACTCCAGGACTGGCCCATGTTCCTCCCCACTGTCCAACTCTGCTGCCAGCTCCACAGGCCTCCAACGGACCACAACAGTTCTTGCGTTGATTTTGTGATAGTAAATATCCAACCTGTGTGTCTGGATTCTCCAGGTAGTGAAAAGGAAGAATTGATAAGATATACGTTGCAGACACATATATATAAATCTATATATATATAACTTTACAGACTTGAATACAGGTAGTGCTCAATTTACAATCCCAATTGAGCCCTAAATTTAGGTTGTTAAGTAAGAAATTTGCTAAGTGAGTCTTGCCCCATTTTACGACTCTTCTCGCCACGTTTACTAAGCGAATTGCTGCAGTTGTTAAATCAGTTACACGGATGTTAAGTGAATCGGGTTTCCCCATTGCCTCGGCTTGTCAGAAGGTCACAGAAGGGGCTCACATGCCCCCCCCCGGACACGGCAGCAGTCATAAATATGAATCAGTTGTCAAGCATCCATCTGTAAATCGTGACCACGGGATGCTGCAATGGTCGTTAGTGTGAAAAATGGCCACAAGTCACTTTTTTTTCACTGCCGTTGTAACTTCAAACAGTTGCTAAGTGATCTGTTGTAAGTCGAGAACTACCTGTAGTTTGTAACTTTCGGGTTGCAATTCTCTTCTTTTTAGGGTTTGGCTATTGACTACTATATTTACAAAATGGTAGGAGCTCTTTACAGCCGTTTAGAGCACCATGGCATAGTTCGGAATGCATGAGCCAACTTAAACAATTCAAATGTTTTCATAGGATAAAACCTTGAAACTCCACAGGTAGTCCTGGACCTTACAACCATTCATTTAGTGACCATTCAAATGACAACAGCACTGAGAAACGTTACTTATGACTTGTCCGTGCACTTATGACCATCACGGCATCCCCATGAGCACATGATCAAAAATTCAGGCACCTGCCAACTGGCCTGTCATTAGCAATGGTTGAAGCATCCTGGGGTCCTATGTTCACCGTTTGTGACCTTCCTACGGGTTCCCATCAAACAAAGTCAATGGGGAGCATCGTATTTCGAACAGAACAGAATAACAGAGTTGGAAGGGACCTTGTAGGTCAGGGGTGTCAAACTCGATTTCATTGAGGGCTGCATCAGAGTTGAGTTTCATCTCATGGGGGTGGGGCATGGCCAGGGTGGGTGTGGCCAGCTTGACGTCACTTGTGTTGGGGGCGCCTGTGGTGGCCCAAACGCTCTGTCAGTGTAAAGGGCTCCCGAGCTCCGCTTTTGGCTGCAACGGCTTTCTGCAACCCTCTGCCAGCCAAAACAGAGTTCAGGAAGGCTGTCCGCAAGTGGATCTATACATGCGCTTGCCTGCCACTTCCGTGGCCCAGTTCTGAATGAGCCACAGCCCGGTTTGTGGGCCGTGGCCCCGGAATTGGGGACCCCTGATATACAGTATAAGTCAGGCCTGTCTAACTGGCAGCCCACAGTGGCCACGTCCACCCCAGCGCCACAAGACAAAAAAACATTGCGATATGTCACGATACGCAATCAAGTTTGACACTCATAGTATAAATAGTCCTCAACTTAAAACCATTTGTTAGTGACAGGTAGCTCAAAAATACAGTGGTACTGAAAAATGTGGCGTGTGATTGGTCCTCAGACTTATAATCATTGTAGCATCCCTGTGGTCTCATGATCAAAACTCAACAAGCATGTATTTATGATGATTGCAGCATTTTCTGGGTTCATTTGATTGCCATTTGTGACTTTTCCCGAAACCTCCATTAAGCCAACAATGGGGAAAGCTGGACTTGCTTAATGATGACCAATTCACTTAAAACATGATTCACGGAGCGACTGTGGCAAAAAAAGGTAAAATCTGATGTGACTTGCATAATAACGGCCTTGCTAAGCAACGGATATTCTACTCCCAGGTATGATAGTAAGTCAAGGAATAACTGTAGCTTGCCTAGGATATTGTTTCCTGCTTGTTAGTTCGTGGATTAGGGTGTTGTTTACTGTTTGATTCTTTGTCTGGTGTTGATCCTGGTGTTAATCCTTGCTTATCTGAGTGTTGATAGCTGGCAAAGAGATTTCTGGTCTCCATCTCTTCTTTTTTAGTTCCACAAAAGTTACTTGATAATGAATTAAACAGCTGGAGTTTGCATTTCTGGCTTGTCACTTTATTTTTATTTGGATACACGCCTGTTCTATTTTTAAAGTATGGCTCTTTATTAAATATATTGGAGGTGCGTGACTTAATTTTAGGAGAACGTGACTGCTGTGCCAACAAATTCAAAGCTTGGAAAAAGTAGCTGATATAAAACTCTACCCATGGATTTTTTAGCTGCATATTATTAGAACACTCCGCAAGTTTTTCTTCCTGGCCGTTTTATAGAATGTTTGCAAAACAGATTTGCATAAAACCATGTAACACTTTAAAACATGTATGATCGTTACAAGCTAAATATACAGTATATGACAGTGTGTAACATTAAAGCAGGGGTGCTTAAATCCAGCCCACAGCGACGGCCTGGAAATATCAAAGGACTGGCCCATGGTGCCTCTGCTGGCCAAAATGGGCTGTGTGTACCCCTCCCCCTGGTGGCCTGTTTTTGGACCCCCAAGCCTTCTGCAACACTCTTCTGGCTAAAAACCGGCTGCGCGGAGGCCTTGGAAGGCCTCCGCATGGGCCGATTTTGGCCGGCAGAGTGCTGCTGGAGGCCGGGGAGGCCGAAAACGGGTGGCGCTGGCCTCCACGTAGCCCATTTTTGGCCAGCAGAGTGCTGCAGGAGGACATGGAGGGTGAAAACGAGGCACCGGGGGGCCGTGTACCCCCTGCATCCCATTTTGGCTGGTAAAGTACTGGAGGAGGCTGGCTGTTCAGGCTGAAGCGGCCCCCATGCCCTGTTTTGGCCGGCAGGGTGCTGCAGGAAGCATCGATCCTGTCTCCCCCCCGCTCTCCGCGCTACCGCCTGCCCGCGAAGGGGAACTACAATGCTGATTCAGCCCTCGAAGAAATCCAGTTTGACACCCCACATTAAAGGAAGAGATAGCTATGTGCGGATGTCCTTCCTTAAATGGAATTCTGTGTTTTAGATCATGTAAGGAAGACTTTTGAGATTGAAGGAGCAAATATGTGTCCTGGGATAATATTGCAGGACCAATCTGGGTCAGTTACTCTAGGACCAGAGGCTTTGTGTTCTGAGTTTTCAAGACTCATGCTGGTGGCCATCTTCAGAGAATCTCTCTGAAGATGGCCACCAGTATGAGTCTTGAAAACTCAGAAGACAAAACCTCTGGTCCTGTTGACTGACCCAGATTGGATCCGGCAAGACTTTTGAGTTTCAGTAAAGAATTGGGAATAAATGAAATAAGGCATATCCTTAGGCAAGACTTAATTATGCTCCACAAAAAAAAAATGCTCTATTTCCTAATTTAGAAGAGGGGGGAGAAGTAGAATCAGGCAAAGAAAAGAGTTTCATACAGAGTAGAGTACAGTAGAAAATAGAATATAGAATATAGAATAGAATAGAATAGAATAGAATTAATTGTCACTTTGAATGTACACTAATCGGCTTGCATTAAAATGAAATTACGTTGCATACAGCTCTCAAAGGGTCTCCACCTTTAATATAAACATGACAAGATATATAAATGTATACAAAATTACGCATGTACCCACATATTTTATATGACACTGAGGAACAATGTCCCACAATTTTTCCAGCTTTGCAGACCCGGGCTGGGATGAAGGCTGGGGTGGGGGGGGGAATGGATCTATGCAAGTGGCAGGCGCAAAGTTCCATTTGTATGAGTGATGGATGCTTGCATGTGCCTGTGCCTGCACCTTGTGCAAATGGAGATGCACACGCCTGCCACCTGTGTGGCTCGTGACCCGTGCACAGCCCCGGGAGTCAGGGACCCCTGTCATACAGCATAAACTTCATGTAGAGTAGAGTATATTTATGTATATAAATATCGAACACAGTGCAATCATCCTGGCATTTCCTCCGCCATACATACAACAATTAAAACCAAACAACATACATATTATTTATAAATTACTAATTTTGTTACCGTTATTTTGATCACAATACCCATTTTGGTTCATCTATGGTGTCACATTTTGGGTCTATTTATCCTAGCTGTTTTATGTTCCTACTTCCACCTCGCTTCCAACCATCAGTAGAATCTATTCCATGTATAATAGTATTCTGTTTCCCATTTATTTTTTAGTTCTAGAGTTAATTCTGCGCAAATCAGTATTTTCTTTATTATCTCTCTTTCTAGAGGTGTATTTTCACTCTTCCATTGCTGGGCGTATACCATTCTCACTGCTGTCAGAATGTATAGTATTAAATAAATTGACCCTTCAGCATAAAGGTTTTTAGAATGCAGGATTCACTGCCCAATATGTTTCTTGGGCTGGATCTGATGGTTATGGAAGTTGGTCACTTGGGTGGCAGATAAATTGCCCTAATGAAGTCTTGGCTGTTTTAAATGAAGATACGTTGTTTAGGAAAGCTCATTCTGAAACAAGTTTTGTATTTCATGTTACAGAAATCGATAAGTTCCAGAAAGGAGAAGGCAAAGAAGAAGAAAAGTACATCGATGTAGTGATTAACAAAAACATGAAACTGGGGCAAAAAGTATTAATTCCAGTAAAGCAATTTCCTAAGGTGAGTTCAATGCACACACAAGCAGATTTGCTGTTGTGTCTGCTCATTGTGTTTCATGCAGCGCGCCATGACTGTAACAGATTTTCAGATTTGACAGCGTAGCTCGAAAGAATCATGCAATCTTTCCGCAAATGTTGGGAAATATAGATTCTATTTTATTTTTTATTTTTTTTAAAAAAATATTGCCTGGGTATATTCATTAATTAGTTAAATAATAATATGATAATTAGTACTATGTAGTGTTGGAAGTTGTGATTCCCCTCTCTTCTAGGAAAACATTGGAAGGGGAAGGAAATTCCCCTAAAAAAAAGAAAGGAAGAGGTGAAAACACAAGCAGGGTCAGCTCCATCAGCCCCCACCTTTTGTCATGTAGGGCTATTAAAATAGCTGGAGCCAGTTTACAGAGAGAAAAAAACCCTACAAACTTGCTAAGATCCTTTCCCATAGAAATCAAATAGATGGCAAGTTATAAAAACTTGTGAAAAGCAAACCAAAAGGCATGGCAGGAAGGAAACATGATAGCAAACAAGCAACTACAAAGGATCAGGACCATAAAACAGTTACTCCTACCAAGATCCCTGGAAGAGATCCCAATCTCAAGAGACAGGAACTCATCACACACACACAAATCAATGACTTCAAGGGTTCACACTTACAAAATCAAAGGATCTGAAGGGTATAAGAAAGGGTTTCTCTCTACTCACAAGATTAGATTAATCCTAGGAACGCTGTGAGATTTCTTACCTGCCTTCCCATTAATAAACTGATTCTGACTTTCAACGCAGCTGACCAAATCATTTTGCATTTCTCCCAGCCAGGAAATTTGAGTCCACAAAAGGAAAGAACTTTGCCTATTCCTTAAAGGGCAAGATTTCTTTTTTCCTTTCCTCAGTTGTTATAAAATGTTCATGTTACCAACCAATGCAAATGAACACTTTTTTTGATTGCACAAAACATTGTTGAAAAAGCACTGTAGCAACATAAGAAGGGTGCAATTCTGAAGTTTTTTGAATCTTTGTTGTTTCACAAATCCCTCCCATTTTTTAGATCATTTTTTTAGTACTTTAGGCATAGATGATTTGTAAAACAACAAATGTATCTGAACGAGTAACTTCCCCAAATCCCAATGCTTGATCAATAAATGAGTCCATTTTTAAAAATCATTAAAATAATTGAACAGTGTCATCCCAAGAGCTGTTAAGACTCCGTTTCAGTTTTTGGCATTCTCTTTTGTAAGATAAATGTAAATGCACACCAAGAGAGCTATTTAGTTGTTGTCATTTATTTATTCAACTGCTGTAGCTGTGCATCTCAGTCAGTGATTCTCAATTCAAAAAAAATATTACAATCAAAATACAGATGGTCTTCAACTTACAGCAGTTCGTTGAGTGACCATTCGAAGTTAAATGGCACTGAGAAAAGCGACTTAACAACCATTTTTCACACTTACGCTGCAGCATTCCCACAGTCACGTGATTTCCAGTGGTGGGATTAAAAAAATTTTACTACCAGTTTTCTGTGGGCGTGGCTTGATGGGCATGGCCATGTGACAGGGTGGGCGTGGCTTTTTTCTTTTTTGCAGCCCCCATCCATTTTTTGGGCCATCTGGGCCTCAGAGGAGCCTCTAAGGGGGGGTGTTTTTGCTCCCCTAAGGCTCCTCTGAAGCTCAGGCAAGAAAAAATGGAGGTGGGTGGGTTGAGGCTTTTTTTTTTTGCCTTCCTGGGCCTCAGCAAGGGGTATCCTGGCACAGTTGATCTATGTACAGCTGATTGTCAGGAGGGGAAAAAAGGAAAGAAATACCTTAGGCGAATGTCAGGCGGGCGGGGTGAGCGAGCATTGGATGGGAGGGCGACCGGGTGCGGGCGTGGCCAGACAGAACTTACTACCAGTTTGGCGACCCATGCCAAATTCTTGCTACCGGTTCGCCCGATCCAGTGTGTTACCGGCTGAATACCACCACTGGTGATTTCCATTCAGATGCTTGGCTAAGTGGTTCACATTTATGAATGTTGCAGGGTCCCGGGGTCATGTGTTTCTCTTTGGTAACCTTCTGACAAGCGGAGTCAACGGGGAAGCCAGATTCATTTAACAACCGTGTTATTAACTTAATCACTGCGGTGATTCACTTAACAAGGGTGGCAAGAAAGATTTGAAAAATAGGCTAAACCCATTTAAAAAATTTCTCACTCAGCAACATAAATTCTGGGCTCAATTGTGATTGTATTTCGAGGAATACCTGTACTAGAAACATGTTAAAATGATTAAAAACAATAGAAACATCCAAAGTAAATACTATTTTATTTTACTAGTAAGTATTATTGGGCTCTTTAATGTACCTTGACTTCCATAAGATGTTACCTGTATTGTTGTTTCAAAAGAGAGAGAGAGAGACAGAAAGAGAGAGAGACAGAGAGAGACAGACTGAGAGTGAGAGCGAGAGCTCTACTAACTAAAGTTGTGATATTAGTTATTACTTTTTTGAACAGGTGATATAGTGCCTGAAGCAGGATTAATAGGTATGTGCAAAAACTAATTTTCTGAGAATTGAATGTTACAGAGAACTGATCTGACCATTTGGAGAAATCTTGAATTTCCAGGATTTTTGGGAAACAGAAATGTGGGTTACTTCTGGTTTGGAGGATTAACTCCAGGAAAACAACAGGTAGTTCTTGACTTCTGACCAGTTGCTTAGCAACCATTTGAAGTTACGAAGGACAGCTCCAGAAGTTTCTTACAATCTGGAAGTTCCAACAGTTGCATACTCCACTGTTGGTCGTAGGGCTATTTTGGGGGAGCTTGGCAAGTAGGTTAACTTTACATATGGTTGAAGCATCCCATGGTCAAGTTGCTCTAATTCACTATGCTTTTTGCTGGATTCTGGTCTTTTCAGCTGGTTTCTGGCCCAAAAACAAAAAAGGTCCACTGGGAATACATGGATAGCCTTAATGACCATTGCAAAAAGAAGTCATAAAATTGGGTCTGATCATGTGAGGGCCCTAACTTACGACTTTCATCACTTAATGACAGAAATCTGGGTCATATTATGGTTATAAATCATGGGGTTCCTGTACAGAAAAGCCTTCAGAACGTTCCTATCAGCATAGAATGGTCGATCCTGCACATCCCTCGGCTAGAAAATAAATTAAATGGTGATTTGAATTAAGAATGTAGACAGGTATTTAATCCTGATGGTTTATGTATGCAGTAGCATGGTTTTTGACACTTCTGACAGATGTTTCCAGCCATACCTCAGAATGCCCCTAATTACATTTCTGTTCTAGTTTAAATATAACCAAGCAGCTGAAGATGCCTGATCCATTTGTGTGCGTGTGTGTGTGTATATGTGCAAGCTCCATATGCCTTTTTATAAAAGGAAGAACTTGAAGTTTTTTTAAAAATGGGTTGCCTTGTAGCAATAAGAATCCAATCCAATTCAGAATAGAGCTGGAAGGGACCTTGCGAGGTCTTTTAGTCCAACCCCCTGCTCAAATTGCCAGCGATTACTTGCCAACTTATTTTACCAATAGCAAAAGGAAGGCTGGTGCAGTCACAACAATTAATTGTACCCTGACACACCAGCCACAAGGCTGCTGTTCTTAACATCTGTGGCTGTGTATTGTCAAAAATGGAGGGTGGGGGAATGGTTTTCTAAATTGCTTGCATCAAGTAACAAAAGCAGAGTTTAATATTTCCTAATTGATAACTTTGGGTCAGTCTGCCATGCTCAGTCTTCAGATTTATATCTTAAAGTAGCTCTTGACATCGCGAAATAGATTTCTTGCGTGGTTTACTGTAAATGAGTAATTCCTCATTTTACAAATGCACTGAAGATTTATTTATCTGCTTTCCCTTAATAGCGTACCTTGCCGAGTATTTCTGGCTGTTCCGTTACTGCAAAAAAAAAAAAAGGCCTTGTAATCATCAAATCATGACAGGATTCGGATTATATTGACCACTGTTCCATTAAACTGAAAACTAGATCTTTATGTATGTTAACTATGGAGCACATTTCAAGCAATGATCATTTCTAATAAAGTGAGGGAATTGTTGACAAGGCATTACGGATGTCTGGAGGGTTTTTATTGTTTTTTTAAAGTATTCTTACTAAATGAGGCTGAATCTATACAATAAAGTTTAATAGCAGTTCCCCTACTCCCTTCCCAGTAACTCTCATGGCTTCTTCAAAAATTAAAAGTTTGCAAATGCTGCTGAATTTTTGCTGTTCTTCCTATAAATTGTCCAAGTCCCACAGCGAAGCCATGTTAGCTCCAACTATGAATATCTAGAGCAGTCGTTCTCAACCTTTTCTTCGCCATGGACCACCTTTAAATACCTTTTGTAGCCACGGACCCCTCAAGACTTAACTTAAGAATTACACCACAACATTTTTTCAAGTCCTTGTGGAGCCCCTGTGACAACATCACGCCCCCCCCCCTCCCAAAGAGGTCCACAGGCCACAGGTTGAAAACCACGGCCTAGATTATCAATTAAGAGGCAGCCTTTGTGAATTTGACCTCCTCCAGTTTGGTTGGGCTTTTTGTCCCATAATTCCCAGCTAAGACTAGTCTTTGGGAGTACAATTCCCAGCCAAGCTAGCTAACCCCAGATTAGGAAAGGCTACACATAAGTTGTGTGATTATTCAGTGTTTAAATAATTGATGAATACCCTGGTCTACAAGGAGAAAGCCTCAGAAATGAAAGTAGCTTAATTTAATCAGAATTGGGTCAATAACAAAAGAAAATTAAGTCCTGAGTATTAATTGGCTCCAGTTTCCAAGATAACAGCTTCAGGTCAAAATTGCGTCCAAGTAATTCAAAATTACGAGGGTGTGTGTGTGCGATTATGCTCCATAACTTTTCTGCAATATGTTATATAGCAATGAGAACAGTGCCTCACCAATCATAAATTTTATCTTTTTATTGATTCCAATAACATAACTTTCCATTCATTTATTGGTTTTTCATGGAACATTTTCATGTTTTTTTGCATGTAAAACTGACCAACTTTAACATCAGATTAAACGACAAGGTTCCATCTCTATTCGGTATCTAAAATGGACTTTTTGGCTTTTATCTTATGAAGTGCAGTAGGATCATTCCTGGGGAGATTCCAGCTGTAATCGGCAAGCATGGATGGGCTCCATTTCCCTTTGGTATCTTTTCTCCATGCCTGCGATAGATATCCTGGTGGAATCTCTCCCCAGGCTTATCACTCACTGGCCCACAGTTCAAAGAGAAATAGTCTAAATGCGAGTGGAAGAAATGAATTTTCAGTGGCTTGTTTGCACCAAGTGCTTTATAGGCCCTAAGCCAATTTCCCACGTGGTTTTCATAGCCATCTGCCTTGCTGTTCTCAAAGTGAAGATAAATTTATACACTTCCGTGTGGTACCATTTTCATTGTTCTACAGTGCTTTGTTGAGAAGTTACAAAGCCATCATGGTCATTGGAACAGCTCCCTCCTTTGTAGGCAAATATACCCACCTGTGTGTAAATCTTTATTGTGAAATATGTTGAAAATGTTAACCAACCAGCACCTTTATCACCTGTTTTTTTTAATTCATCTAATCAAAATATGTAAAATTAACACATTTTATCACGGAGGTCGATAATTTCCCAAAATTTGTAGACTGGTGATTTAAATAGCTTTGGGTGAAGGATCCATAGTTTTAGTTCCTCCATTATGAACTCTATGTATTGTCTCCGTCCTGTTTGATCCTTAGCTAGTTAAACGTCGATAAGCATCTTCTCTTTTTGTTAAAACAAACTAAATGAAATCCAAGGTCTAAAGGAGCAAATGCATTTTTCCAAATAGCAGTTTATAACGTCTTAAGTCATCCAACCAAAGTAATAACAATGTGCTAAACCAATAACAATGAATTCGGGGCTTCAATCATTTCAGCGAGATCTGAGTGATGCTGTGAAGATGTTATTAGTCACGATAGCGGAATAATGGCCTCAGAATAAACAAATTTACGGAAATTGATCTCTCGCAATGAAACTTGGCATACAAATCAGAGGGAAGCTAGCTAGTTGATGGCTGCAGCTTCCCTCTGACATGCCTAGTCCTACAAAACTTTTAAGACGCTTGTACAACTATATGTCACAATATTTACAGCAGTAACAATTGTAGTAAACACTATTTCTTGTCTATCAGAGATTGCCTCTCAATATGTTGTCGCCCATTGGCTGTTGTTGTTAAATCACTAGGAATATGCTGCCTCTCGAATTCCCTAGGGATATTCCATTCAAGGGTTAACCAGTCCTGATTTTACTAAACTTGCCAACCAGAGATCATTGAGAAGGGATGTTCACCCCAAAGGTGCTTTTCCAAAAAAGCACTTGGACTTTCTTGTATTTTTTTCCCCTTGAAAATGTTTCGCTTCTCACCCAAGAAGCTTCTTCAGTTTTGACATCAGATTTTTAAAAAAAGAAAAAGAAGAAGCAAGAAAGTCCAATTGCTTTTTGGAAAAATACCTTTGGAACATTGGATAATTGAGAATCTTCATAGAACAGAAGGGAAGCTGTATTTATACACCTAGTGCTGTAGGTCAAGTTTCAATCTGCCTTGCCCGAGTCTCAGTTTAATACTAATGATATTTGTTAGGGTTGTCCAAAGCATCTCAACCGATGCTTCGTGGAACAGTTGAAGCATCCCTCTTTATAAACATAGATACTCTGTCCTTTTGACAGCTTGGAATGACTATACCTGTCTAGATGTGGACTAGATTGCTGTCTTAAGTGGAACTGCTAAGACTCCTTATGTCAGTCTTGGAAGCCATTTTCTACTTGGAAGCTTGGAGGTTGTCACATTCAGTGCCTGGGAATTTGGGAAGGGGGGATTTCAGAGTGGGGTAGAAGATTAGACATAACAACATCCTTTCTCAGAGAGTCAAGGACATGTTGCCCTGCACCTGGAGGGGAGTGACTGAGAGGATGTCTCCAGTTGGGACGAAGATTTGATTGGACCATGTGATGGACTGATGGTGAAGGGGATGGATCTTTGATTTCTCTTTTGGGTGGGAAAACCCGGAACTCTCAGATTCGGGTTTTCCCAGATGTGCCAATATGACAACTCTAATAAAATGGAACTTTGAGGAACTGCTTGTCTCTGAGTTTTTTGGTTTGGAGTTGATTAGTTGGAACACCTTAAGCAGTCCCTTGAAATTAACAAATTAAATAACAGGTAGATTTATGACCACAATTGAGCCCAATATTTCTTTTGCTAAGCAATAGAGTTGTTAAGCGAGTTTTGCCCCATTTCAATGACCATTCTTGCCACAGGGCTTAAGGGAATCACCACAGTTAGTAAGTTGTCATGGTTGTGAAGCGAATCCCTGCTTCCCCATTGACCTGGCTTGTTAGGGGGTCGCAAAAGGTGATCACAAAAATATCACACTACATTGGAAGAAAGGGATTTGCAACAACAGTATTAGGTTCAGATTTGCCAAAAGGATAAAGAAAACGGCTGTAGGAATACGATAAATGTTTTTGGAATCCTCACGTCTGTAATATAATCTTGTTTTTTTGTGCGTTATTGCCATGCCTATCAATGTGCCATTGGATCATTTCTTCAGCGCTGTTGTAAATGCACTTTTCTGATTCATTTAGCACCACTGTTGTTTTTTTTAAATCCTTGATTTATTCTATAAGAAGAAAATAGTCTTCTGCCATGACAGCTAAGCTAGCTCAGAATATCTACATTATGTGACTGTCAAAGGTTTCTTTGAAAGTTTAGCTAAACGTGACTATAAACCAGTATGAAACATTATATAATACTTGCAAGCATTTGAGTTTCTAAGAACTCTGTATCAAACAAGGGAATAGATTGCGTTCCAGGAAAAGAAAGGCAGAAGACAGGAAGAAAAAAAAAAAAGGATGGTTTACACTCTGCTCACGATGTAATATTCTTGGGTGAAATATAAGATAATTTCCAGATCTGCAGTTACATCTTGAATTACCAAATACAACAATGTAACTTTAGATGAAACGGCTTTCTGGGTTTGTCGGCTTCCGCGGCGGCAGGGATTTGCGAAGCTGTGCGATCCTGCCGCGCTAGCCGTTTTTGGGGCTCCGACCCAGCCGGGTGCGAGCTAGGCTGCCCTGCAGGGGCAGCTGAAGGTAGGGGATCCGGAGAAGGGTTTGGGGGTGCTGCAGACTCCCTCCCTGGCCGGCAGAACTCCCTTTTCCCAGGACGTGCAGCGGCGGTCTGTAATGGCCGCCACAAAGAAGCTGGCAGCCGGGTAAGAATGCGCAGGAGGAAGTGGAGAAAGTGATTGAGAGGAGAAAGTTTTTCTTGGCTCCTAGGACTCTAAGACATATCTAATAAAATTCCTGAAAAGTATGACTTTCTGAATAATACCTGCCAGAAGAGGAAAAAAGCGGCTGTTTGAAGGTGCTGAAAGGATAGCTTTCCCTCTTTTCCTACGGAATAAATAACTGGATATTAAGAAACCTATTTCTTTTAGGTGAAAATTGGTTTTAAGCGATGAGTGGGAAGAGAGAGGATTAAAAAGAAAACATTTGTATGCTAAGACTTTGTTGGAGCAGATGCCTTAAGGATTTGAAGACTAGAATATATTGCAATAAGATTTTAAACAGATTTGGACTTTCTTTCTCTTGGATTGATATTACCCCAGAAGGAGAAAGTGAGAACTCTGCCTTGGTTTGGACTGACTGATAACTTTGGGACTGTTTTATTTTTTTTATTTTCTTTTGAATATTCTGGTTGTTGTAAGAAGAAAGAAGGGGAAAAGAAAAGAAAAGATTTATAATGGCTCTTTCTGTTGAGGAACTAAGAAAAGTATATGAACAAGCAAAAAAAAATGGTAAAGATGGTGTGGAAGAAGCTTTCCTTTTCTTAGAAATGGCGCTTATTAATTATCAACAAACATTACAACAGATGAAGACAGCAGAGGAACAAGAAAGAAAGAAAGGAGCCATTTTTAATGAATCTCAGAACTTGATCCAGAAAGAAGGAAGAGAGAAAGAAAATAAAAAGAAGAGAAAAGAAGAAAATTAAAGGACTTAAGGACTTAAGATTTAAAAAAACATTTAAGAAAGGGAAAAATAAGGTGCAAAACCAATATGATGATAGTAAACAAAAGGGAAAAGGAATACGACAGAGAAGGGAAGCTGGCAAGGCAGAGGCTAGAAGAAGGGGGGTAGAAAGGTTTGTTGGGAGAAGAAAGAAAGGGAAAAGGTGGAGAAAAGCTACAATGTTTTGAAATTAAATGAAAAAAAAGAAATTTTTTTTGGATAATGGATAAAGTATAATTTTTTTTAAAAAAAAAAAAAGATTTTGCAAGGTACATAAGATGAGATGGTAGTATTGTCATGATTTAAGAGTTGATAAGAGATTAAAATGTTAAAATGTTTAAAAATGATTGGCTTTAAAACCTAATAATAGGGGAGGTTTAGAATATTGTTTTAATTAAAGAGTTTAATAAGACTATGGTATTGATGTTATTATAAAATTTTTATTATAGTATCTTTTTTTAATATTTGGATTTATTGTCTAATTATGTATTTAATTATGTTGGATGTATTAGTTAGATAGAATGTACCAAGCAAAATCGGATTGGGTATTAGATATTATTTTAAAGATTAATTTGATTAACTTAGGGGGGAGATAGAAAGGCATCATACTCTGATTAATGATTTCAGGAGAAACTTATTTTCTTTTTTTTTATAAGGAATGAGACAAAGGGATGATAAAAATGGACAAAAGATATAAATATAATGATTCAAATTAAGATGATTAATTAAGATAGAAGTAAGAAGTGTGAAATATGTGGGGAAGTTAATATAGAAGGCTTAGAATGGTAAATAAAATAAGTAATGATATGTAAGATGAGCATGAATATAATTGAAGTCCATGAAGAGAGAGACACCTGGGTCCAAGTTACTTTCCAAAAAGATTTTTTTTTATGTTTTGTGTGTTGTGTGTATATGTCTTTTTGGGGGGAGAATTAGTTAAAAATTGTAGAAATATAGATTGAGAATAATGGTAACTAAGTCAGAAAGAAACAGATGAAATAATAATAATGATATTGAATAAGAGTAAAGAGAAGTAAAGAGAAATTGAATAAGAGGTTTTGGTATGTTGTATGGAAATGGTTTAAAACAGAATTATAATTTATCTGACTTGTTAAATTGACAATGAAAAAAGGTTTAAACATGTAATGAATAATGACAATTTGTGTGTTTTAAAAATTAATAAAACTTGTTTTTTTTTTAAAAAAAAAAACCAGTATGAAACATTATATAATACTTGCAAGCATTTGAGTTTCTAAGAACTCTGTATCAAACAAGGGAATAGATTGCGTTCCAGGAAAAGAAAGGCAGAAGACAGGAAGAAAAAAAAAGGATGGTTTACACTCTGCTCACGATGTAATATTCTTGGGTGAAATATAAGATAATTTCCAGATCTGCAGTTACATCTTGAATTACCAAATACAACAATGTAACTTTAGATATGGTTGTCATATTTAGTCATATTTAGTCGCACTGAAGAGGAAATGTGATACTCTGCATCCTGCCTTATTTTCTGAAAATGTAAAATTCATGTGATAAAGTCTTAACAACCTTTGTGAATCAAAGCAGAAGGGAGAGATCAACGCAGCAGTCCTAGAAGATCAGGGGTAAATTTAAGTGTGTATTAGAAAATAATGAATCACACCTAAGTAAAACAAGATACTTAACAGATAATCAGAGTTGGAAGGGACCTTGTAGGTCATCTAGTCCAACCCCCCCTCCCCCCAAGCAGGAGACCCCATACCATTTATGACAGATGGCAGTCCAATCTCTTCTTGAAAGACTCAACTTCATCTAAGAGAGAGGGTGATAGAGCCTCCTAGTACAGCACAGGTTCTTTGTAGGTTATTACAATAAAATCTACAGTGCAGTGGTGGTATGCTACCGGTTTGGCCCGGTTCTGCCGAGCCCAGTAGGAGCAATGAGCGGAGACTGAACTGGTTCTCTTCGGCGCTTTGCTGTTGGGCCCACCCACCTACCCGCCCTGGCTCCCATACTCACCTTTATCCTCTGCTTTTGAAGTCCAGTTGCTTTGCGCGGCACAGAAGAATGCGGCAGCTGCTAAAGCCCACTGGGAGAGCGCTGGCTTGCAGGACATGAGTTGGAACACCTCTGCGCCTGCGTAAAATGCGTATTTGGTGTGTGGGTGCACGCACGCAAAGCATGCCCACCAAGCCACATCCACCGAACCAGTGGTCAAAGGTTTTGAATCCCACCACTGCTACAGTGCCTTCAGCAATACTTCATTAGAGGTAATCCTCAACTTACGACCACAATTCAGCCCCAGATTTTTGTTGCTAAGCGAGACAGTTAAGGCGAGTTTTGCCCACAACATTTCTTGCCACAGTTATAAAGTGAATCACTGCAGTTGTTCAGAGCTAGTAACACGGTTGTTAAGTGAATCTGGTTCCCCTATTGACTTTGCTTGGCAGAAGGTCCACAAAAGAGGATCGCATGACCCTGTGATGCCATAACCGTCATAAATACGAGTCAGTTGCCATGCTCCTGAATTTTGGGGAGGCTGCAATGGTCATAAGTGTGAAAAGCAGTCGCTTTTTTCAGTGCCGTTGTAACTTCGAACAGTCACAAAGCAAATTCTTGTGAGTCGAGGGCGATCTATATGGATTTGTAAAATCCAGAGGCTCCCTCAGCGATTTGTCTCAAACACGAGCCATTCATATCTGTTGTAGCACCTCACATAATCTTTTGTATCTGTTGGAGTTCTACCTACCTACCAACCCAATTTGAAAAAGGTAGCATAATCAAATCAATCTTTATTGTCAGAATACAACATGTGTACAATGAGATTGGCTGAGCCTCCCTTCGTGCACACACACACACCCCAACACAACTCACAGTGAAGACAAAAAAAATATCCCTAACCCAGTGAATCCTAACAAACACACTATCTATCTTATTGCACCATGTGAATTTATTGCCCAATGTGCCGGCCCAACAAGTCTATCATACTATGTTGACATGAATTTTCTGTTCGGGAGTCTGACAGGCCAAGGGTAGAAACTTCTTCAGTCTGTTGATGCGGCTGGCTATGCTTCTATATCTCCTACCTAGTGTCTAAACTTCTGGACCTTGGACTTTCTCATTCAATCTGCCTTTGGATTATGAATTTCCTGTCTGGCCGCTCACAGAGGGTCAGATTAGGTAATCATACCTCTTCAGCCCTCATTCTTAACACTGGTACGCCACAGGGTTGTGTGTTGAGTCCCTTACTCTATACTCTTTATGTGCATGACTGCATTCCCACTCATGCTAGTAATGCTATTGCTAAATTTGCAGAGGATACAACAGTCATACAAGACTCATCTCTGGAGGGGATGAGTCTGCCTACCGAGATGAGGTGGACCAGTTGCTTTCGTGGTGTGGAGACAATAACTTGGTCCTCAACACCAGTAAGACCAAGGAGCTTATAGTGGACTATAGAAGGAACAGATCAGGCCTCCAGCCCTTGCTTATCAATGGAGACCGAGTGGAGCAAGTGGCCAGTTTTAAGTTTCTGGATGTTACCATAAAAGAGGACCTGACCTGGGATGCTCACATTGGAGCAGTGGTCAAAAGGACCCAGCAGAGATTATACTACCTGAGACTTCTCAGAAAACAACTGAATGAAAAACTGCTGGTGACCTTCTACCTCTGCACTATAAAGAGTATCTTAATTTACTGCCTCTGTATGGTTTGCCAATTGCACAGTGGCAGATAGGAAAACACTTCAGAGGGTTAAAGTCATTGCCCTGAAGATCATTGGTTGCTCTCTCCCCTCTTTGGAAGAGCTTTATAGCTCCCGCTGCCTTAAGAAAGTTTAAAACATTCTCAAAGATCCATCTCATCCCGGGCACCCCCTTTTTTTTGAACTGTTACCATCTGGCAGACGGTACAGGATAATAAAAACAAGGACAAATAAGCTGAAAACAGCTTCTATCCCAGGGCAGTAGCTCTTTTGAATTCTGCTATATAGTGCAATGTTGGTGTAGTGTCAGGGATTTCCAGTTCAATGTGTGAAGGGTGAAGGATGTGTGTTTGTGTTTATTTTCATGGTCATGATGTGCACTGAAGATGGTGTTTGATTGCGTTGTACGAGGTGCAATGATAATAAAGTAAACTAAATACCTGATGGTGAGAGAGTGAAGACTCCTTCACTCACCAGGGAGGGTGTGAGTTGTCCCTGAGAATTTTCCTCACTCTTCTAAGGCAGTGAGCCTAGCGAGGTCATCTAGTGGTATCAGGGAACTGTCTATGATATTTTGTGCTGTGCTCACCACTCTCTGTAATGTCTTTTTATCCACGGCTGTCAAGCTGGCATACCATACCGTAATGCAATGTGAGATGACACAGCCTATAGTGGACCGGTAAAAGGAGGTCATCAGTCGTTGTTCTGTGTAATGCTTTCTCTCTGGGTACTGTTGGCTAATAGAAAACGACACCCAGGAAAAGCAAGAGGAATAACTCTTTAATTTCACTTCCTCTCATTACGTGATTGGCCTCTGCTGATTATTTTCTGACTTCGCAACTTTGACAGCAAAGGCTCTGTTGAGCTTTTTTGGCTCAGTCTCCCCTGATCTAGTGCCCTCCAAATGAGTTGGACTGCAATTGGCGTAATACTTTGAAAAGAAGCCAGGATTTAAAAAAAAGAGCAGCCTGACTGCAGGGCGATCTGAGGGGAAGAGAATGTAATTTTCGACCACTTTTACGCTGCCGAGATTGTTGCGCAGTTAGCAACAGAGAATTGCCCCCAATCAGCAGAGAATCCTCCCAATCGGTATTATTAGGGGAGAGAAAGATGCTTTAATATGTCTCTCTCCAGATCTTCCCTGAGTCAGAATTGTTTTCATTTCATCTTTCCATCCTGATAGCTCCCTAGTCAGGGTTCCTGAGAAAAAGTTTCTGTGCTACCTACAAAAATATGGCTATCCTGAGGCAGAGGGGAATTAATAATACTAATTAGCATAGGGGAAGAAGGATCACCCTGAGGCTATGAAATCTGCCTGCCTGCCTGCCTGCTTTCTCTTTCCTCCTTCTCTCCCTCTCTCTCTCCCTCCCCACAAGGTGAGTCTGGAGAACTTACAACATTTAACACAATAAAACCATACAAATACATGTAACCTTTGGCTTAACAACACTTCATTTAGAGACTAAGTTACAACGGCACTAGGAAAAAAAACAAAAACTTACGGCCATTTTTTTTACAGTTGTGACCGTTGCAGCATCCCCATGGTCACGTGATCAAAATTCAGATGTTGGCCAACTGACTCATATTTATGACAGTTGCAGTGCCCCGGAGTCACGTGATCCCCCTTTGCAACCTCCTTGATGAGCAAAGTCAATGGGGAAATCAGATTCACTTAACAGCCGTGGTATTAACAACTGCAGTGATTTACTTAACTGTGGCAAGAAAAGTCATAAAATGAGGCAAAACTCACTTAAGGGTTAGGGTTACTCATTGTGGTCATAAGTTGAGGACTACCTGTACATGTACCTAATAGCAATAGCACTTAGACTTAAATACCACTTCACAGTGCTTTACAGCTCTCTCTGAGTCAGCCTCTTGCCCCCAACAATCTGGGTCCTCATTTTACTGATCTTGGAAGGATGGAAATTTGAGTCAACCTTGAGCCTGATGAGACTCGAACTGCTGGCAGTTGGCAGAATTAGCCTGCCATACTGCCTTCTAACCACTGTGCCATCATGGCTCTTCCAAATATAAATGTATCCCAGCGGTTACGCATGTTCATGATAAGATACAGTCTGACACAGAGTTTCCTACATTTAAACTTTTTCCCAGTTATGGGCTAAAGGGACCAAGAACTGCAGAAAATCTACAAAACGGTAAGGCAAACTTGGATGCAGTGATTGCCATCCAAGAATCTTAACTGGACAGGTTTCTCCTATTCCGTGACAGTCAATCCAATGGAAATTCTGCAGGCTTTTGAAAGGCAAAAAAGAACAATAAATTCCACAGCTCTGAGTAATGTCCCGGGCTCCTTTTGAGCCAGGCCAAAAGAGCTGAAATAATCTGTCCAAAAAACATGAATGCTACAGCTTATATCCCTGCATCACTGGTACTTTTGCCATCTTCCATTCTTCAAGAGGCCAATCAGTCCTCAAGGGGACTGACTATTTTTTTTTCCTCAAGAGAGCGCTTATTTTTAGATTTTATCTCTTGAGGGTCAGATCAGAGACACTGCTGGAAACCATCTCAGTTGGTTCTGTCAAGTCTCTCTTGCTTTGCCCTGGAATGTCAGAGTCATCTCTTGTCAATCTCTGTCCATTCCCAGTAGAGATGAGCATTTTCAGTGTCTAAACCAGAGATGTCCAATCTTGACAACTTTAAGACTTGTGGACTTCAACCCCCAGAATTCCCCAGCCACCTGTGAACAACCCTGATCTAGACCTTGCCTTTCTCTGACTTTTCGTTGGATACTTTGTAAGATAAACGAAGAAAATGGATCAGTGGAAATTTCATCCATACCTTAGGACGTCATCCACACTTCATTCTTAGGGAAGTGTGGAAACCAACATCTGCATTTCCTGTGTTAGATGAGGAGAGCACACCTTTCTCCTTCTGTCCTGGCCACTTTCTACAGAGGCACAATTGAGAGCATTTTAACAAACTACATCCTTGTTTGGTTTGGTGTCAGCAGCGCCTCAGATAGAAAGTCCACACAGAGAGTGGTAAGGACAGCCGAGAAGATCATAGGAAGCTCGCTTCCCGTTATTCAGGATACTGCTTATAAGTGCTATGTGCTTACAGCTCAAAACATTATTAGACACCCCACAGTCCACTTTACAGTCTGTTTCGGTTGCTCCCCTCTGGGAGGAGGTTTCAAAATATTTCCAGCAGGACTACATCTCTTGCCATGTACATGTATACACCTGAACTAGACTGTGTTGTTTCTCTGTGTCATAGAATATATGTGGGTATATGCATAATTTTGTATTTATTTTATCTATCTATATCCATGTTTATGTAGAGTATATTGGAGGTGGTAGCCCTTTGAGAGCTGCATGCAATGAAATTTCATTTTAAATGTATGTTGATTAGTGTACATTCAAAGTGACAATAAAGTTATTCTAAGTCTTAAGTCTAAGTCATGGCTTCTTGCCTGTCCCAGAAAGTAAAGACCATTGGATCCAGATGAGCTTTACTTGAGAAGAATTCCATCACTTGTGCATTCATAAGTGGCAGAGGCCTTATTCCATCTGGCCTCTTGGACCACTAGAGGTGTCCTTAACTTACAGCTGGTTGCTTAGCAACCATTCAAAGCTTACGATCTATCTGGAAAAGGGGATATGGCCCAGATGCAAAGTTCCAACCATCTCTTCCCCACAGCCATGTGACTGCCATTATGGTCACCATATCTTATTACATTTTGACCGTTTTTATTACATTTTTGGTGGAAACCAGCAGTTCCAAATTTTGGCAGTGCTGCACCATAGCAAATGTTGAGTCAGTTAATGACTGGCCACAAAAGGCATCATAAAACTGGGTCGGTCCCATGATCATTTTGCAACCTTTATGACTTAAAGCTGTAATGGGCAAGTTCCATTATGGTCGTAACTCAAGGACTACCTGTACTGTTCTCCACTTTTACAATTTGTCTTTAAAATACCCAGGATTTTTTTTAAAAAAGAAACGTTGAACACATCTGAAAACTAGCACACTTTTTGCTTTAGAGGGATCACTTGTCCAGCTTGAAACCTTGTCTGAGTGGAGGGAGCCTTTCTTCCAGTTGACGCAACCGTTTTGGCCAGGCTTCATGAACAAGTCACAGAGCCTGGTGCTCAGGAGGGTTTCCCAGAGAACTTTCTAGAGAAAGGAGAAGGAAGAGATAGAAAAATCTGCTTTTTAAAAAATCTTTGAGCTCACCTTTCATGGAATCTAGTCCTTCTCCACCTACAACCATCCGTTTACAACAGTTTGAAGGCACTAAAAAAAGTGACGACAATTTTTCACACTTAACGACCGTTGCAGTATCCCTGTGATGACCAGGGGCATGGCACAGAGATAACACAGTCAGCTGGCAGTTCAAACAACCCCTTTATTTCTTCAAATTTCCCTGAATGCTCCCATGTTTCGTGCAAGTCCCAGAGCAAAGTGATGACAAACCTCCACGCACACCTCAAGCAGTCTCTGGCTGCAAATAGTCCAGCCCAGCGCTGTGTACACCGAGGCTGCATAGCAATAAATCCAGCAGGGCAAATCAAGGAGTTCAGGAAGCAGAGGATCCAGGTAATTAGTCCAGAAAACCAGAAAGAATGCAAATGTCAAATGGAAAGTTCAAATGTCGGCACTTCACACTTCAGGAACTCTAGTGTTTGTTCCCGCCAAATGCCCCTCCCCATACAGTCTCCTTGAGTCTCATTCCCCAGGTGTGCCTTGTGAAGATGGGCGGGGTGCTCTCCTCCCGAGTAGCCTACTCAATCTGTGTTGTCCTCACCTTCTCTTCACTGTCTGTGTTCTTGGATCAGGAGGGGGGGTGAGCCTTGCTCCTTGCCTGAGCTCTGTCTCTCATGTTCATCCTGTTCCTCCCTGTCTACAAGCTGTCCTAATCCTGAAAGGCCTTGGGCTGACTGGTCCTGCCCTTCTCCATTTTCCTCTGCAGCCAGTGAAGCCTCCCCCTCGATCACTGTCAGCTTAGGTTCCAGCTCATCTTCCCCTGCAGATTCAGGCTCCGTTGGGGCATGACGCTCCCGTTGTCACGTGATTAAAATTTGGACGCTTGGCAAGTGGCACACACTTAGGATAGTTGCAGTGTCCTGGGATCGTGTAATCACCTTTTGTGATCTTCTGACAGGAATGTCAATGAGAGAGCCAGGCTTACGTAATAATAACTATGTTATTTCCTTCACAACAGCAGTGATTCACTTAACCGGTGTGACAATGAAGGTCGTAAAATGGGGCAAAACTCAACAGTTGTCTTGCTTAGCAATATAAATTTTGTGCTCAGTTGTGATTCTAAGATGAGGCCTCCCTGTGTCTGTTTTTCATGGAAATTGATTAAGTTAATGGGTGTCATTTTATTATTTTTGACTGAGTTGGAGCTCCAGATGTTTGTTTTCAGATCCCTACAAAATATTTTGTGCCTTTTTCACTTCTTAATGTAGCTTTTTATTACCTTAGAACATTTTAATGCGAAGAAAGCTGCCAGCAGCAAAAGTACTAGCATTATGGTAATAATTTTTTTCCTTTGTTCCTCCTTTCATTCGTCCTCGGCAGCAGTAAAATTTACATCCTGATATGTTTCTTTATTTCCCACAAATAGACAAGTGCTGTTTTCAGCAGCATTTTTTTTTTTATCCCCGGCACAAATCTTAAGACAAGCTTACTCTCAGCACTGTGGGTAGATACTTTATTGGTTTTTATTGTTCCTTATTTTTTCTTTCAGTTCAACTTCGTGGGGAAACTTTTGGGCCCGCGTGGCAATTCTCTGAAGCGCTTGCAAGAGGAGACATTGACAAAAATGTCAATATTGGGAAAAGGATCCATGAGGGATAAAGCAAAGGTAAAATTGCCGGCTGAAGATCATTAGCATGCACTGTACTGCTGTGTGTGTTTTTTCCTCACCAATCCTAGGGTAGCCTGGGGAGAATTAAAGCAAACACAAGTCAAGGTATATATAATGACCTATCCCGATTTGCATTCTGCATGCGTTTTGCTCTTCCCACCATGCATTCCTTGCCTCGGGAGAAAATTCCGTTTTTTTACATGCCTTTTGAGGATAGTTTGAATAGACTGTTGACTGCCCAATCTAGTCTCCAAATTTTTCCTCATGAACTTTTAGCAGTGTACAAAATTCTTGCCACCATGGTACAGGCACTCAAAGCTTTATTTCATTTAGGGAGCCATTTTGGTTTAGGGGTTAAGGTCAGTTAGAAACCAGGAAATAGTCCGCCTTAAGCATGAAAGCTGTCTGGGTGACTTTGGGCCAATTACTAGGAGACTGGGAGTTCTAGTCCTGCCTTAGGCCTGGAAGCTGCTGACTGACTGGTCCAATCACCAGGAGATGTTGAGTTCTAGTCCCATCTTCATCCTGAAAGCCTCTGGGTGACCTTGGTCCAATCACCAGGAGATGGTGAATTCTAGTTCCACCTTAGGCATGGACAGCTGGTGACGTTGGGCTAGTTATACACTCTTCTTTGGAACCTGTATATAAAGAACTTAGGATTTAAGAAGCATGTGGAGTAGCAAAGATAATTATTTTGTGACAATGGAAATATGGCCTTGCCCCAGACTTAGTCTTGGTCTGATGCATTCTTTCTTAACCTTGGCAATTGGACTTCAGCTCCCAGAATACTGTAGGCAGCTTTCTGGGAATTGAGATCCACACATGGTAAAGTTGCAAAGTTTGAAAAACATTGGAATTGATAACGTGTTAATGTGTTCTGTTTTCATTCAATGAATCAATATTCTGCATATATATAATGGGAAGTCTCATCACTTATATTCAGTGAAGTCAAGACTTAATACTGTCTTTAAAAACTGGACTCTAATGTGTGTATTTTTTTCTTTTCTTTTTTTATTTCCCCCCCTTGTACTTCTGTATGTAAAATGAGGAAATAAACAAACCCCACCTGCCTCTCTTTGTCAACAGAGTTCAGACTTGTGTGGATAAGGGCTGGTGAATATTGTAAAGCTACAAGGAGATCCACTTAGATTACGATTAATCATACTGTCTAGCACAGCTCTTGATTATCTCAAACTCTGCTCTTCTAAGTCTTCTTATATTATGTAGATTGAAAATTCTGAGCAAATCAGACCAGGATTGCATATTCCTCTTAAGGTTGCTGGGCAGTTCAGTTAAAATGCATTGCAGGAACCTTGGCACTTATCTGTTGTCAGTCCAAAGTTGCTTTTTCAAGAGGCAACTGGACTTTCTGGTTTTTCTTTGAAGACATTTCACTTCTCATCCAAGAAGCTTCTTCAGCTTTGCTTGGAAGGTGGGAAATGGAAGGATTTATACTCTTTGCTGACAGCTGGTCATTTGCATCCTTTTAAAGTGTCGATGAGGCCTGCATTTCAAAATGAACTGCAAATGGTTCCTGTTGTCTACAGTTTTTTTCTGGAAATCCATTCATACTCCTGCACCATTCAAAAGGCGTTTATCCCAAAGTGCATAGCTAAATGTCTCTGGGGATTCTCAGTCAGCCAGGTCTTGGTTGTCCCAAATGTGCTTTTGACCAACTGTCTGCAAGCAGTATAAAAATCCTTCCATTCCTCAGCATCCAGTCAGAGCTGAAGAAGCTTCTTGGATGAGAAGTAAAACATCTTCAAAGAAAAACCAAAAAGCCCAGTTGCCTCTTAGGGGGCAAAAAAAAAAAAAAAAAAAGCACCTTTGGGCCAACCATGACCTGGATGACTGAGAATCTCCATAGATATCTGTTGTCTAAACCAGCAAGGAGTGTATGTAAAATCCTCTTGTTCACTTTGCTTGACAGCCCCCCACATTAGCACACATCTTTATTACAGTTTTAATGTGTGCTTTTATCTTTCAATCCTGACTGCTCTTTAGACCATCTAGGAGAGGCTGTGAGGCTTGTTTACCAGGTGGTTTGTTTGTTTGTGTATCTCTCTGCTTTGTTCACTCTTAAATTGTTCAGGATATCAGGGCTTGAGCATTGTTTCCCATGGGAGACTATTAGAGCCTAATAGCTCTCACTGTTAAAAAGGATTTTCTGAAAGCTGGCTTGGCTTTTTTTTCCAGATTAAATTTATTACTTGCAGCTCCTTCTCCGTTCTGTTTGTGGACTTTGCTAAATTGCTTAAAAAGTAAAGAATTCTCTTCATCTTTTGAAAGCCGGCTTCATTAGGTACAGGTAAGGCAGCACTAGTATGCAGACAGGGGACCAAACCCCAGTTCATCTTGATGCCACAAATAAAGAAACGGGAGAGGCTAATAAGAACAGAGACTTTATATTTTTCTTATTCTTCTACCCGTTCTTTGTTACAAGCCTCAAACTACCCATCTTTTGATGTGTGTTAACTTCCCCGATTTATGTGGACCTGTCAATTGAGCCCATTATTTTTGCTATACATTTCAGAATAAAAAGATTGTTACCCAGAAATAGTTTCTGAGTGACACAAACCTAAATAGCTCGTAAATAACAATGCAAACCAAGAGCAAATGCAAGAACTTTTTAACCGGATCAGACAAATGTGCGTCTGTGGTCCTTGTTGGAAAAAACAGTGTAGCCTAGAGCAGTGATGGCGAACCTTTTCGGCACCGAGTGCCCAAACTGAAATGCGTGTGCCGGACCACCACGTGCATGCTTGTTTTGGGGGCCATTTTCGGACCGTTTTTGGCCTGAAAACGCCCCCAAAACGGCTTGTTTTTTTGGGTATCTTTTGGGCCAAAAACAGCCCCAAAATGGCCTGAAAAAGCCCAGAAAATGGCCTGAAAAAGTCCTGAAAAACTGGTTGTTTGGGGAGCATTTTTCGGGCCATTTTCTGACAATCTGGTGCCCACAAAGATCAGCTGGCTGGTGCATGTGTGCATTGGAAACCAGAAGAGCAGCTGGTGGCGGCGCACGTGCCCACTGAGAAGCCTCTGGGTGCCACCTGTGGCACACGTGCCATAGGTTCACCATCACGGGCCTAGAGTGTATTTTTAATACGCCCTACCTAGAACAGTAATATAGAAGCATTTCAGAACATACGTAGACTAGAAACGTAAAAGAGGCCATCATGGGTTTCTGACTATTCAGTATACCAGGAGCTTCTGATGTACTTGCGGGTAAGGAATGTCCTTAAATGCCCCTCTTCAAATCATTAGTGATACTGTTCTGTAGTTCTAGTTTTGTTTTTTCCTAATCAGCACCTATTTTACAAGCAGTTTTTAATCTAATTCTCCATGAAGCATAATCCTGTATGCCCAAACATTTATTAAAATAAACACAATGGCCCACCCCAGGTGCAGTGGAAAATGAAAGTGTGTGTGTGTGTGTGTGTAGGTATGTACACAAACACACATACACACATTCCATTTTCCAGTACACCTGGGGTGGGCCATTGTGTTTATTTTAATAAATGTTCTAGGTAGGTAGGTAGAAAGAATCCATGTTTTGAGATTGCTTACTTATTTATCACATATGTTGTAAGTAGATGGGGTTGAAATACCAAAAGACATATTTGTTCCAGGCCTTCCTTTACCTCACAACTTTTATCCTATCTGTGTGGTTCATCCGTGTTTACCTATATGTGTTGAAAGGGTCAGTGGCATCTGCTAAGCATCGCAATATTTCAGTTGCCAGGCAACAGAGATAAGATAGAATGGCAAAACAGAGGAAGTAGAGCAGAAATAGAACACTTGGTGAGGGAAAAGTGTTGTGACAAAGACAAAAACTTAAAGCAGACTTAACGTTATGTGCTAGAGGTTAGTGGCATTTCATAGTTGGGGAGAAAAAAGGATCAAGGCCTGCCATGGACTCGTTAGGTGCCTCTTTTGGTGTGATCAAGTAGGGTGAATGAGGACGAAGGTTACCTATATTAAAGCCAGCACTAAAATACTTAGCTGATTGACAGCTGTAGAGAGCAACAGCTCAAACTGCCCAAGGAGCTGCTGATACAGTTCTACAGAGGAATTATTGAGTCTGTCATATGCACCCCTATAACTGTCTGGTTTGGTTCTGCAACCCAACAGGACAGACACAGACTTCAGAGAGTAATTAGGACTGCAGAAAAAACAATTACTACCCACCTGCCTTCCATCGAGGTCCTGTATACTGCACGAGTCAAAAAGAGGGCTGTGAAAATATTTACAGACCCCTCACATCCCGGACATAAACTGTTTCAACTCCTCCCCTCAAAACGACACTATAGAGCACTGCACACCAGAACAACTAGACACAAGGACAGTTTTTCCCTGAACGCCATCACTCTGCTAAACAAATAATTTCCTCAACACTGTCAAACTATTTACTAAGTCTGCATTACTATTACTATCACTATTAATCCTTCCTTTCACCCATCTCCTCCTACTTATGACTGTAACTTTGTTGTTTGTATCCTAATGATTTTCACTGACTGTTTCCTAGTATGATTTGATTGCTTATTGTGCTCTGTGGCTACCAATAAGTGTTGTACCTTATGATTCTTGATGAATGTGTCTTTTCTTTTTATGTACACTGAGAGCATATGCACCAAGACAAAATCCTTGTGTGTCCAATCACACTTGGCTAATAAAGAATTCTATTCTATTCTATTCTATTCTATTCTATTCTATTCTATTCTATTCTATTCTATTCTATTCTATTCTATTCTATTCTATTCTATTCTATTCTATTCAGCTTTCATTTCAGAAAGCCTGGGAGATAGTTATTTTTTTCTTTCAGGTTTCCAAGATCTTTCCTGGTATCTAGGCCTTGATGGTGGGTGGATCCATGAACAAATAAGTACCTTTAAATGGAGTATCCAAAATATATCTTTTTTTCTAAGAGAATAGCAGGATTTTGAGAATTCCCATAAAGCAGGAAGTTCTTTAGAAGATGTGTAATAATAAGTATGAAACAAAGGGATAATTCTTTAAGAGTTTACAATAGAATTGGGAGGAAGGGAAGTCTCCCAAAAATAATGAAAGGACTATGGATGGGTGCTCAAATGATGCAACAGAAGGAGACAAGGGGTAAGCCAGAGGTAATATTTAGTTGGTATAAAAAATGGTAGAAAGAGAAATAAGATCCCAAGAGAGAAATAAAAAAGAGGGATCAAAAACTCAATAAATGATGAAGTTTCAAAAAGAGTAAGAGATGATGGATAGAGATAAAAAACCTCTCAATATGGTAAATGTATTAGAAATTAAAAGAAGTAGACAATATAAATTGGAAAAACGGGAGCTTCCGGTTTGGGCTTCTTCGGTGACGGGACGAAATCCGCGATTGTGCATGGTTTCGATCCGTTCTCGCTGCTGGAGTGCCCCGATCCTTTGGATTCGGGGCTGAAGCCAACCTGTAGAGGTGGTGAAGAGGGGGGAGACTTCCAGCTGAGTTGAGGGGAGCCACATCTCTCCTCATTGGCTTGGCATTACTCCCTTTCCTGAAGGCGGTTGCAGCAGTGGTCAGAAATGGCCACCTCAAAGAGGAACCCAACTGGACAAGATTGAGCAGGAGGGGAAGACAAAAGGAGAGAGCTTGACAAATCAGGCTAAGCTGAGATAACATCTATGCAAGGTACCCTGGAACTAAAAAGAGAGGGGAAAAGGAAAAAAGATTTTTTTTTTCTTTCTCACATTGATAGCTGCATTCGGCTTTGAAATTTAAAAAAGAAGAGACTCAACTAAGAAATTTGTGTTAATTTACTTTGACACTAGCAGGCAATTCTAAGCTGAAATTAAAGTGTCAAGGGGAAAATAAAGATTTTTTGGACATTTTAAATCCCTCAAAAGGAGGAAAGTGGAGGGAAAAAGAAAGGATGGATTTGGAAATAACAAGAGAGTATTACCTGGAAATAAAAAGAATTAACTGTGAAACTTTAAAAAGATTTCCAAAGGATATACTGTAAATGAAACTTTGCTACAATATAACAGAGCCCCCGGAAAGGAAAAATTGGACAAAGAAGTAAGAAGAAATAGCTTTGGATTACTTGGTGATTTTTGGAATTTTGAGTGTTGAATTTTGAGTGGTTTGAATTAAAATCAATTGGGTGGTTGTTTAAAAGTGTTTAAAATGGCAGTACTCCTAGAGAAAATAAAAAGGGAACTTTAAAAAATGAAAAAAGACGCAAGAGGGAAGAGGATCTTTTGGCTTCGCACTTCAATTTTTAGAAATGGAGATTTTGAACTATGAAAAACAACGAGAAACGCTTGAAGAACAAGAAGGGCTGGACAAAGAAGAAGCCATCTTCAATGACCAAACAATGCAATGTGGGGTAAAATGGAAAAAGGGGTGAAAAGGAATTAAAAATTTAAACCCTGGGGCAACAACTAAAAAAAAAAGAACAGTTTGAAAAGTAAATATAACATTAGGAAGAAGCAGAAGAGAGGATTACAGAAGGGAGAATCAGAGAGATAGGAGGACAAAAAGGGTGGAGAGAAAAAGAGGGGAAAGATAAAAAGGGAAAAAGTTATAAGGGACAGAAACAGGAAATAAAGAAACGGGAAATGTACAAGGCTTAAAGGCATTAGCTTACTTGACATAGAGATAATGGTTAAAAACATAAAAGAAAGGATTCTGCAAGGGTACAAGAGACAGCGTTGTTATATTAGAAATAGTAATGAGCTAGAAAATATGAAACAGGTGATTAAAGTGAAAGATAAAATTGGTATTGTGATGTAATGGAATGCTTGCTAGGAAATAAGGATTGAAAATATTTTAATTGTTTTTAAGAATTTATAAAATACAATTGAAGAGAAATATGAAAGATTTATAATGAAATCAATATCAGTTGTCAGGATGAATTTGAATGGAATAATCACTTTATTCATTATTTCTATATATTTTTCTTTTTTTAGAATTAAGTGTGTATTTTTAAGGGAAAGCAGAATTCAGTTGATAAGAGTTATATGATATAAAATAGATATTAGGAATTGAATGTTATAATTGTATAACGTATAAATTAAATGTTTAATGAGATTTGAAAGGATAATTTTAAAATATAAAGGTGATACACTGTACCTGGTAATTATAGGGGGAACCTTGCTTTTTAATGCCTGGAAGGGGAGTGAATTTTCTTCTTTCTCTTCCCTTTTGGGATGATGATGGAAAAGAATCTATGAAATTGTAAGTAGGACAGACAAAAGCACAAGTATGACTAGAAAAATATAGAAATTTAGAAAAAGATATATAATTGAATTAGAAAGGAATGATATAATTATAAAATAAGGTTGAGGAAAGTAAGAGAAGAATTATTGAAAAATTGATAAAATAGTGATAAGATATGAAATTGAATACAAAGATGAATACGTAACTGAGATTATGTCTGTATGGAGATGTGATAATCTGATATCATGCTGCTCTCAAAAAAAGATGTTTTACTTCTATTATGTTTTGTGAAAACTCAATAAAACTTTTACATACATACATACATACATACATACATGTATATATGAAAACAGTAGAACATATATAGATAGATAATAGAATTTACTATAATCATAAACAAATTAAGATTAGAAGGTAGAAGTCTATGATGTGGTAACCTAACTTTATTATTATTATTATTAACAACGTGTAAAAGTAATATTGAAACTTATAATTTTAGGGTATTGGAGATATATTTTCAGGATTGAATAAATTTGGTTAATGATTAGTCTTATTGGTGTTTTTAAACAATTGGAATATTGGATTTATGGTAGAATATTGAATAATTTTTAAAATATTAAAATACTAGTGATTTAACAGGATAACAAACATACTGCATGAAGAAATGTTATTGAAGCTTATAAGTACATAGTGCAGGTTAAGGTCAGAAGTTGGAAGATTAGAATTATACCTAATTGTATTTTTCTTGCTAGCATTGCATAAAAAATATATTGACCCAGTCAATATACCTTCTTCAAAATATGAATATATGTTAAAGGAAAATTGCAAATTGTGTGTGTGTGTGTGTGTCTAATTCCGTCTTGTTCCACCCTGGTTACAAGGACGGTGGTATAAAATCCACTTTATTTTTGATTAAGAGGCAGACCATTGTAGATTTGTTGAACAGCTATTGAATGCAACCATGAGAGGATTGTTAGCAAAATTCAATCTAATTCAGAATTCTCTCTCTGGTACCACATAATAGTGTTTCTCAATCTTGGTCACATTAAGATATCTGGACTTCAACTCCCAGAATTTCTTGTTGGGAAATTCTGGGAGTTGAAGTCTAAAGATCTTAAAGTGCCTAAGGTTGAGAAATACCGCCATATAGATACTTGTTATTAAAGACCTGAGACCTAGTTTCTACTCATAACGTTGGTTACAGGTTATACAGGGCTCAATTGTGGTGTTACGTCAAGGACTACCTGTGTACCATAAAAGATTAGCAGAGTAGGCACTATAGTATCTTGGAATTATTTAGTTAATTGATAACACGGGAATCCATATGGTATATTTATTTCCAGATTCATTTTGGTTAATCATTCCCTTTCCCCCCCCTTGACCCCTAACAGTGTGTAAAACTATTCATGATCATTGTGTGACTTCTTGCATTTCTTCATGCAATGGTTTCATACAACATTTTACTGTCTTCCCAGGAAGAAGAGTTGAGGAAAAGCGGAGAAGCAAAGTACTTCCATCTAAACGATGATCTGCACGTTCTCATCGAAGTGTTTGCCCCACCAGCTGACGCCTATGCCAGAATGGGACACGCACTGGAAGAAATCAAGAAATTTCTCATTCCTGTAAGTACCAATCACGGCCATTGTTGTTGCTCGTTCATTCATTCATTCATTCATTCATTCATTCATTCATTCATTCTTCAGTTTCTATGACCATCCATCTCAACAAGTGACTCTGGGCAGCAGACAGAATTAAAATGAAATGAAAAGAATTACAAAATGTTACAAAAGTTAAAATGCAAAGCAACTAAGAAAAAAAAAATCAAATCCCTAACACAGGAGTGTCAAACTGGATTTCATTGAGGGCCACATCAGGGTTGTGTTTGACGTCGGGGGGACGTGGTTGACGTGGCCAGGTTGGCATGGCCAGGTTGGCGTGGCCAGCTCGACATCACTCGTGTCGGGGGGTGCCTGTGGTGGCCTGAATCCTTTGCCAGCAAAAACGGGCTCCCGAGCTCGGTTTTCCTCTGTGACAGCATCCTGCAACTCTCTGCCAGCAAAAACTGAGCTCGGAGTCGGGGGGGTGCGTGTGAGGCCCCCCCGAGCTCCGTTTTCTCTGGCAGAGGCACCGTGGGCCGGTCCTTTGCTGTTTCCAGGTCAACCCCATGGGCCAGATCTAAGCATCCTGCAGTCCAGGTCTGGCCTGTGGGCCTTGAATTTGACACACCTGCCCTAAGACAACCAAGGTTTTTATTTGAAAGCATTTGCACATTTGGATTTTTTCCCCCAAAATGCCCTATTTTTTTTTTTTTTTCTGATAAGAATGCTAACCACTGTGCCACCGTGGCTGATTTGGACAATTTTCCCAACCTGCTACTTACAAGTAGATTTGATTATTAGAACACTGGCCTGACCATTTTATTGGTCACCTTAATCAGTTTTCTCCAAATACCTGCATGGATTTTTTTTTGATTTTTTTTTGCAATTAATGAGTCTGTAGCAGCAGGCGATTCAGCTGAGTGTGGTACGTTCATGTTGTAGATTATTAGGACAAATAAGTCTTGATTACTTTCCCACTGCTGATAATTTTTTTTTAAAAGCCAATTTCAAAACAACATAAAAGCGGAAAACATTAGGATGATCGAAAGCAGCCTACAGAATAGAACCATTAAAATACTTAAAAATGAAAATATTTTAATGGCCCAGCATAAAAGTTTTGCCAAACCATGCAAAAAGAGAAGAGAATACCAAATGAGATGGCATTTTATAGTTTTCTCAAGGATTGAAGTATTTGCATGTATAGCAAACCCTTGATTAAACTCCAATTTATTTTGGCTTCAGTAGACAATATATGTTTTTGGACATTTTCTCTAAAATAATGGGTTTCACACATTGTATCTATACTAATTTAAATAGTTCACTGAACTTTACATTAATTCTGACAATTTATGTCGTTGACATAAATTATGCAGATAGTGTACGTTTCTATTGAATCTAATGGTCATTTAAGTTTTAATGCTTAGCTTCTACCCAGAAAATATGTTAAATTGAGTTTACTATATGTTGCAAACCACTTGGCGTGCAGTGTACCACATATTTTATTTTATTTTATTATATATATATATATGTATGTATATATATATATATATATATATATATATATATATATATATATATATATATATATACATATACATATACATACACACACACACACACACACACACACACACACACACACACATATATATATATATATATATATATATATATACACACATACATACATACATATACACACATACATACATATATATACATATATATATATATGTTTTCTTAAGTTTTCGCGGGTACTTACATGTATGGCCTTCAGCTTTGTTCGGGTATTTTCCCACGTCATAGTAGTGGTTCTTTTAAAGTTGTAGCAACGTTTCAGCAGAATCTCATCTGCCATCATCAGGCTTCTGTATTGTGTCCGTCTGTGAGTCAGACTTTTACAGTGGTTTCAGATTTAAATTTGGGGCAGTATGTATATACATACATACACACACAAATAAACTGAGAATTTTCTGTGTCAATAGAATAGAATAGAATAGAATAGAATAGAATAGAATAGAATAGAATAAACAGAATTGCAAGGGACCTTGGAGGTCTTCTAGTCCAACCCCTTGCCTAGGCAGGAAACCCTACACCAATTCAGACAAATGGTTATCTAATTTCTTCTTAAAATCTTCCAGTGTTGGAACATTCACAACTTCTGGAGGCAAGTTGCTCCACTGATTAATTGTTCTGTCAGGAAATTTTTCCTTAGTTCCAAGTTGCACCTCCCCCTGCCCCAGTTGAGTTCAACTTATGCACAGATGGTATCCTATGCATACACAATAATACTTTAAAAAGTATGCATATATTCTGTATATACTCACATATAAGCGCATCCTGAGATAAGCTGACCCTCGAATTTTTAACTACAATGCCATGAAAAATGGATAACCCATGGATTATCCACGGATAAGCCAATTATTAAAAAATTAAAACATAGGAACATTTTGAGGGTTGAGTTATCTGTGGGTGGTACTTTTTCATGTTTTTTTATCATGACAAGGACATGATAAATTGAGTATTTTAGTCATTAGAAATGAATGCATTCCTAAATCTTGTGAATGTTAGATAACTCTCTTGCACTTTTGCAATGAAATGACAATGTTGTGAGGAAGCTTGAGATCCAAATATGATGTTTGGGGGCTGAAAATATATAAGTTACTTGTTATATAACACCTGCAGCACATTGGCAAGGCTGTGTGTTACTACATTAAAATTGTGGAGGAAGATAAAATAGCGCAGGACCATAGCTGACTTGAAGATCCTTTCTATCAACCTATTTTCTCCAAGATGATAATAATACAAGTAGCCTGAGACTTATGGTCACAATTGAGTCCCAGATTTCTGTCACTAAATGAGACATTTGTTAAGTGAGTTGCCCCATTTTATGACTTTTCGTGCCACAGTTGTGTATTTATTGAATCACTGTGGTTGTTTAGTAACACAGTTGTGAATCTGGCTTCACCTCTGACTTTGCAAAAGATTATCACATGACCCCAGGACTGTTATAATTATGAGTCAGTTTCCAAGCATCTGAATTTTGATCGCGTGATCGTGGGATGCTACAACATTTGTGAGAAAAACAAACATCAGTCACTTTTCCCCCCAGTGCTGTCATAATGTCGAAAGGACACTATCAAGTATTGTCAGTCGAGGATTACCTTTATGTACTAATCTCTGGTATCTCTAGACTAATATCATATTACTGGTGTTTCAGTGCTTATTCAATGTTTTGTGGTAAAACCTTCTTGTAAGCAATCTTCAGTATTTGTTTGGAAAACAGGTTGTGTGTTTTTAAATTGCAATAAGCACAAAAAGTGAAAATCACCTTCCCGCTTCCTATTGAAGTAAATATCAGAACTAGAGACCAAGGCTCAGCACAAAAAATTCAGAATAGGGATAGTCATGGCATGGCATGGCATGGCATAGCATAGCATGCAGAATAGAACAGAATTAACGTTTTCGGCACCAAGTGTCGAAATGGGAGCACATGTGCCTCAAAAAGATACCGAGTGCAGAAACGTATGCGCTGGAAACTGGAAGAGTAATTCCCGGCGTGTGCATGCGTGCGCTGGCCAGCTGGTCTTTGCGCCCATGTGCGTGTTAGAAACCAGAAGACCAGGTTGGCCGGCTAGTTTCTAATGTGCATGCGTGCACGGCCAGATGGTCTTTGTACTCACATGTAGGTTAGAAACCGGAAGACCAGGTTGGTGCACATGCATGCGCCGGGAGCTGCTCTTTCAGTTTTTGGCGCTCCTGTGCGTGTGAAGACCAGCTGCACGCCAGAACCCGGAAGAGCAGCAGGCGATGGCTGGTGTGCCTGGAGAGATGGCTTTGCGTGCCACTTCCGGCACGTGTGGCGTAGGTTCGCCATCATGTCCCTATACCGTTTCAGACAAGTGGTTATCCAACCTCTTCTTAAAAACCTTCCAGTGTTGAAGCATTCACAACTTCTGGAATCAAATTGTTCCACTGGTTAATTGCTTGAACTGTCAGGAAATTTCTCCTCAGTTCTAGACTGCATTTTTCCTTGATTACTTTCCATCCATTGCTGCTTCTCCTGCTCTTAGAGCCTTTGGAGAATAGCTTGACTCCCTCTTCTTTGTGGCAACCCCTGAGATAGTGGAACACTCCTATCATGTCTCCCCGACTCCTTCTTTTCATTAGACCAGACATACCCAGTTCATGCAGCCGTTTTTCATATGTTTTAACCTCCAATCCTCTAATCATCTTTGTTGCTCTTGTTTCTTTCATTCTTTTATGGCTTAAAAGTTTGCTCCATCTTAAAATACAGACCTAATTATGTGTAAGTAGAGATTAACATTAACCTATGGACACATGTATTCTTTATTACCTTAAAATCCAGGCATCAGGAGTCCTTCGAGATCTGCCCTTAGATATTTGTGATTCATGCCTCTACGGCTAACATTTCTCATGTTTTCAGCTGACAAATGTATGAAAAATGAACAGAAACGCATCTCGTTCTATGTTTTTTGTGCCTTTTCAGACCCACAACAAAGGCATGAGCTTTTATATGAAAGTTGACATGCCTGTCTTTCTTTTCCCCCCAAGTAGTCTTTTGGATTTTTATAGACAAATGTTTTCAATCTATTCTTCCAGTTGTTCAGTTAATGAAGTGTTTAGCAATCCTGACAGGATTTATGAATTTAGCATCTGGGGTAACATTTCTTCAGTGGGAAAGGCAACCTATTTAGAGGCCCTGTGGGAGTAAGATCAAAGAAACCATATTGGCTTCCTTCATCCTCCTTTACGCAATGTTATCTAACTCAATTATAGAATATTCTGCAAGAGAAATTAAGCTCTGAAGAGCTAACTTCAGTTCATTTATCGATTTTGGGTTGTTTTTTTCCCCTCCATCCTGCACGAGGAAAAACGCATCTTTTAAATATGCAAGATTATTTAAAAATATCTTTTTCTAGAACTGGCAGGCATTCTGGGAACTGAAAGAATCCCTCTTGAAAAGGCAATCGATGGAGAATAGAAACATTTATTGCTTGCCTCTTACTTGTGGTGTGGCGCCTTCTGCTTGGAGGTTTTTCAAGGTTCTTAAATTCAACCTGTCAGCAAAACTATAAACCTCAATCTGAATACAAATGAAGAATTCAGCCTACTCTACACATCAACAGCTTATATTAAGCATAGGGTAGTCCTCAACGTACGACCACACTTGAGCCCAAAATTTATCTTGCTAAGTGAGAAATGTATATTGAATTAATTTTGCCCTACTTTACAATGTTTCTTGTCACATTTGTTAAGTGAATCACTCCACTTGTTAAATTAATAACAAGAGTTATTAAAGTGAATCTGGCTTCCCCATTGACTTTGCTTGTCAGAAGGTCACAAAAGGGATCACTTGATCGCTGGGACCATCATAAATATGAACCACTCGCCAAGAATCCAAATGTAAATCACATGACCATAAGATATGCTGCAACGGTCATAAGTGAGAAACCGTCATTAAGTCACTTTTTTCAGTGCCATTGTAACTTTGAACCATCACAAAGCGAACTGTTGCAAAGTTGAGGACTACTGCTATACCTAACTGCCAAGCGTTTTCAAACAACTCCTGTGTTTGTGGCCTTTGTATAATCTAACAGGCGGTTCCCACCAGACCAATCCCAAAAATCTTGACCCATCTTCAGATCTTTCTTCTTCACTCTACATAAGTGTTTCTCAGCCAGAGCACCTTTAAGATAGGTGGACTTCAACTCCTAGAATTCCCCAGAGAGCAGGTGGAGTCCACCCATCTTAAGGTTGGTCAGGTTGAGAAACACTCTCCTACATCAAAACAACCAGGCTGAGATAAGCCACGGAGAGTAGCACCTTAAGTGATGTGGATTATCTTGGGTTCTGATGCGTTTGCCTTCCACAATCAATGCTCAGTAAATTGTATACATCCGATAGAATATTTTGTCGCTTGGGGTTGAACAGTAGGGTCCTTAATTCTCTCTAAGCTTGGTTATTTTCTTACTGATGTTTCGTTACCCAACTAGGTAACGTTATCGATGCGCCAATTATTTTACCTAATGGGGTAACGAAACATCTGCAAGAAAACAACCAAGCTCAGAGATCACCAAGGACCTCACAGTATTGCACATCCATTAACCACTACTTATGGATGCTACTGCTTACACTAGACCTTATCTATCTGTACTACCTAGAGAGTTCAGTAAGGAAGCTGTATGTGGGATGTGTAAGGTAGAACACACTTGTTTTCTGGTTTGTGGGAAGGTCCTTGACTATTCAGAGCAAATGCATGACCTGGATCAGGGGTCTCCAACCTTGACAACTTAAAACTTCTGGACTTCCAACTCCCAGAATTCCCCAGCCAGGTCTTTTTTTTTTTTTTTTTCACTTTGCTGAAGTCAAGATATATCACGCTTACTGCATTCCCACCATCTATTAAGAAAATTATCTTACATGACTGACAGAGGAATTCTGGGAGTTGAAGTCCACATGTCTTAAAGTTGCCAAGGTTGGAGACCCTTGACCTGGATGTTTACAGTCTGTCTTATCAGGGTGTGCTTAAATACTTCCGGACTGCGCTTTTGCCAACTGCAATTCTTAAGATTTCATTCGATTGAAGGATTGTATTTCTGGAATTTCTGCATGGTGGAAATAACAAACATGTTTACAGCAGGCAATTTAAAGAAAGCTGGTCTGTAAAGGGCTGTTGACCACAGGAAATAATAAAGTCTGTAAATACAGAAACATTAAATCTCTTCCCACAAGATTCGGAGGATAAACAGGAGGGGGGGGGACATTTTCAAAGCTTGCTTGATCCAGCAAGACACTTCTTGCCTTTTTCCCCCCTCCCTCTCACCATCTTAAAGTAAGCTTAAAGCGAGAGAGAGAAAAAACAGAGACCCTCAGGCTTGGATTTCTTAAATCCCACAGAATACTTCCTTTCAGATGTTTGTTTTGCATTGTTTCTGCTTTATCAAAGTGTTGAATCGGCTCTGTACCCAAAAATAAAATAAAATAAAAATAAGTCTGCACCAGTTCTACGAACTCTCCGTTCTTATTAACTGTAGAACCATGAAATTAAAAAAAAATACTTTCAAGACTTTGACACGAGTGCATCTTCAACAGTGTGACATCTCCCCCCCCCCCCCTTTTCTTTTCCCTGTTCAGGACTACAATGATGAAATCCGACAAGCACAGTTGCAGGAATTAACTTACTTGAACGGCGGCTCAGAAAACGCCGAAGTTCCGGTAGTCCGTGGAAAACCTCCTTTAAGGGCACGAGGAGGCTTATCTCCTGCTTTGGCAAGGTATGCAGTGGGGGTGGAGGGGTCGGCAGAGATCATATTTTGGGCTGTTGGCAATAAACTCACTTTACAGTTTGTTGTTGTTGTTTTTTTGCACAGCATCCTGTGGTCACATGACTGCAATTTTCAGTGTTCTTTTCCAGTTTTCTGGCAAAAAACAACAACAACGTCCATTCTGTAAAACAGATTGGCTTCATGATCGGAATATTTGTTTAATGACCATGGCAAAAGAAAAAAAGGCACAGTCATATAATGAGTGAGCCACTTAATGACATCATTGTTTACACCAGTAATTCCAGGCTCAATTACGGTCATTATTTGAGGACTACCTATAACCACTATATTCTGCCTTCATATCTTGCAGGCCAATGATCAATCAAAATTTAGCAGTAATAAAGAGAGGTCCACTTGGACGTAGTGTTGAGAGAAACATTACATTCACAAAAGCCTCCAGCATTACAGATGGGAACTCAAAACAAGAAATGGGGAAACTTTTAAGTGATACCAGATACTTCAAGAATTTAAAAACAAAAGGGGATTTGCTCTGGTCTCGGAAAGGATATTTAGCCAGAAAAAAAGAGACGACAAAAATAATCAATGCAATTGTAGAATGAGGCAATGAGGAAAACAATGAATGAATGAATGAATGAATGAATGAATGAACAAATATCCTTGCTTTACTTAACATTCTTCTGCTGTCTAAAGTAAGAAGAATTAGGGATTTTTATGTGAAAAAAAGAAACCAGCTCCATGGTAATTGACACTGCCAATATTTGCCAACACATTCCAGTAGAGAGAAGTTCCCTGAAGATGGGCCCCAGCAAGAGTCCAAAAGCTCAGAATGCTAATCCTCTGGGCCTGGTGACCGACCCAGATTGGATCCTGCCAATATTGCTGTGCAAAGCAATGATGTAGTTTTTAGGTGCAGGAAAAATTGGAAACCCTTCCAAGATTGCTAAACAAATATATACAGTGATATCTCAGTACTCATTGCTAATTGCTTCCAAGAGGTGTAATGAGTACCAAACAATTTTTTTCCATAACGAATAATACTGTGAGTTACAAGGCAGCGGCAAGTTCTAGTTTGTGTGTTGAGTACCAAACAAACAATGAGTACTGGGACAAAATTTGCACCAAGTCCCATATTCGATGAGTTACAAAGCAATTGAGTACCAAGGTACCACTGTATATCTTTATGTGTATGATTTATTAACCCAGAAGGCAAAATAGTTCAAAATGTAAAATAGAGAGGACATTGAGTATCAACAGTGAAGAGTATAGAAACATCAGTCCATGGGCCCCAACTTGTGGTCCACGGCCTAGTATCAGGCCGTGGGCAGCCACTGGGCCACATGAGGGGACGGCCGGTGTGCGCACCTTTGCCCACACACAGCCTTTCTCGCATAAGCCTTGTTGTGGCCGGTTGCCACTCATGTGAGTTGTCACAAGCACTGGCGGCCCCACTCGTGCATTTCTCGTGGGCACATGCACATATGCATCCCGCCCCCCCAAAAAATTATCCCCTCTTTCCCCTTTCCCTCACACTCCAGGATGCCAACCCGGAAAGTTTGGGTAACTCTGCATTAGTCCTATTCTCATATCATTTTTTAAAGTATTCTCTCAGCTGTCACCTGTGAGCCTGGTTGCCTGTTACTGATTCCTATCGATTGCTGTTTTTATCTTGGCTTTCTGTTTTCTTACAAGCTGCCTGCAATCCCATTGTTCAATTTGGACCACCGCACAAACCCTTTAGATGAAATAAATAAAATACATCAGGCAAACAGAGTGCCGCTGACGAATCGCCTTGCAAATATATCTCCAAAAGGGTTTTGCACATAGCCGTGTAGTGACTGGCAAAATAACGGCTGGTTGAAAAACATCGGGAGCTTTTCAGAGGGGAAAAATGTGATTGTTTTTTTTACTCTCCCTGATTTGATGGGAGAGATAGCGTCTAGGGGTGATAGGGGCAAACATGCGTTGTAGATTATGAACTATTATCCTTGTCTAGCCATCTGTGCAACACAAAAAGTTGAGCTGCGGTTTAACATGAAACAAAAGGTTCAGGTTTGAAGCATTGATCGCTGAAGTCATCTTCAAACTGCTCACCGTCTTGACTTCTTTATCTGCTTTTGCTGCTTCTGCAAAAAAAAAGGGAAAAAGAGAAAAACCCTGCAGATAGTGTATTCTTCTGTGTCTTCTGTTTGCCTTTTAATCTATTTCTTCTTTTAAGACAATTCCTTGAATTGGATAGGCTATGGGCCCTTGATCTGCTACTCAAGAACAGAGCTGCTTGCTAGCCTCCTATTTTTCTTTTTTTTTGCAAAACCAGATTTTTTTTTTCTCCTTTGCTTTGGTTAAAATGCTTTTAAGTTTTGTTTCTGGAGCATTAAGTTTTTTTTTTAATCCCTCTATTTCCAGAAGCAGCCAAGAAAAGTGATACTTCTTAGTGACATAATCTCTATATCCACGTTTGTGTGACTGTACATGTGTACGTTCAGGCTCCTTCTGAAGAAACAAATGAAATTCGTATTTTTACAAGGTGTTTTTTTCCCCCCCATCTGGAGGGTAGTTGCAGATGGCTCTCTGACCCATTAGATTGCATTCTTTCTCTAATACATTTCATTATGTGTGTCTATTAAACGCACAAGGCCAGGTTTTACCCTTACTATAGCATTTCATATGGCAGCTTGCAGCATCTCTCACCCCAGCCAGGTTTGGGGAGAAGCTCACCAAAAATGAGATGTATGTGATGAAATTCATCGGGAAGGACTTGTAATCAATCATCTACAACTGGAAGCATATATCACCATCCCTGGAAAAATAATACATGGTTCTCTTAATGAGTGTTTGAGATGATCATTACCAGTCACCAAGTTACTGTTCTATTTTTTCCTTTCCTTAACTTATTACATCAGAATTGCTTTCGACCACGGCTTGGAAGTATCACATTAATCTCATTTGTTGCTCAGGGTGATCTATCAAAAAGGATACAGGTAGTCCTTGATTTACAAAAAAAAATTGTTTGCTGAACATTCAGTGTGATGATCCAGGAGCCAGAGAACAGGTTTAACTCCTCTTTATTGCTCCAACTTTGCCCCCAAACGTCCCCACGTTTACTACAAGACCTGGAGCAAAGCTCTCACATGCATCTTCAGAAGCCTCTAGCTGCGAGTAGTCCAGGAAGCCAGAATAGCCAGACAGTAACCAGGTCCAGCAGTTCAGCAAAGCAGGCAAACTGGGCAAGCCCCACAAGACGGCACAGTAATCTCCAGGTGTCGGCAAGTGCACACAAGTTTCCACAGATTCGACACTTGTTCCTGACAAATGCCCCTCCCACCGGCACCTCACATCTCAGTCCCCGGGTGTGCCTTGTAAAAGGGGGGCACTCTCCTCCCTCGTACCTGGCTCAGTCTCCGTTGGTCTTGCCTTCTCTCTTCTCTCCGTGCTCTAGGATCAGGAGGGGGTGATCTTTGCTCTTCGCCTGAGCTCTGCCTCTCCTGCTCCTTCCTGTCTGCAAGCCTTTCTAATCCTGAAAAGCCTTGCCCGGACTGACTCTGCCCTTCCCCAGTTTCCTCCAAGGCCAACGGAGCCGCCCTCTCAATCTCTGTCGGCTCTTCTTCCAGCTCATCTTCCCCCACAAATTCATATTCCAACGAGACATGACAATTCAGAGTTATAACAGGACTTATGAGCATTTTCAAACTGAAGCACTGCATAGCCCTACCACGGACTACATTTGCGTTAAATTGAAGGGCAGGGGAAAAGGAGAAGAAATTACATATTTCAAAGAGAATAAACTCCTGACCATCATATTTATTCATTCCTAGTTGTGGAACATGTTCTATGCCTGTGTGTGTGTGTGTGTGTGTGTGTGTGTGCGTGCGCGCCTGTGTATGTGTGTGGATCAAGGTTGATTCATCCTTCCGAGGTTGGTAAACTGAGGACCCCGATCATTGGGGGCAATATCCTGACTCTGTAAGCCACTTAGAGGGGGTTGCTATTGTTATTTGCTATTCCGTTGCTCTTATTAATTCAATTAGAATAAACCTGGAAGGGACCTTGGAGGTCTTCTAGTCCAACCCCCAGCTCAAGCAGGAGACCCTATACCATTTTAGACAAGTGGCTGTCCGGTCTCTTCTTAAAAACCTTCAGTGATGAAGCACCCACCACCATTTAAAAGCAAGCCACTGGTTAATTGTTCTCATATTAACAGACTTAAAAGGGGGCTAGGTGGGATGATTCCTAGGTAATTCCACATTGAATCTCTGTGTCCAGCCTGGAAGAGTTTGTGGGAGGTTCTAAAACTCAGAAGGTGCACTTTTCATGGTGATTTCCCTCTTTCCTTCCCCTTAGGGCCCGTGGGGGTGTGCTGCCACCACCCTCCAGCATTCCAAGAGGGGCCCCAGCACCCCGGGGAGTCCCCTCGGGCAGAGGTCCCGTCAGCCGTGGTCGTAGCCTTATCACTCCCAGAGCAAGAGGAGTCCCGCCATCAGCAGGTTACCGACCTCTCCCGCCACTCCCGGCACAAGACACCTACGGGGAATACGTGAGTACTGACCTCCCAAAATAATGGATGTACCTTTGAGTTCTTACGGCAACTGGCTCACCTTTACATGCCTACCTTGATATAGGTGGACCTCAACTTAAAGCCATTTGTTTAATGACAGTTCAAAGTTACAACAGCACGGAAAAAAAGTGACCCCTGACCTTTTCTCACACTTCACAAACCGTTGCAGAGTCACTTAACAGCTGTGTTGCTAACTTTATAACTGCAGTGATTCACTTACCAACTGTGGCAAGAAAGGTCGTAAAATGAGGCAGGACCCACTTAGCAAACGTCTTATTTAGCAGTGGAAATTGTGGTCATAAGTCGAGGGCGACCTATAATCTGATGGTCAGACAGACTTCCGAGCCCCATAATGCGGTATAATTTCTTTGCAACCTTTCAAGGTAGGGCACATTTCCCCGTTTATTGGGAAGCAGGTCACACTTGGTCCTCACCTCCTCCTCCTTGGAGAAAGATATATGGTGGAGGAGGAAATGAGCAAATGCTCTTGGACAGTTTCTGCATGAACCACAAGCTCATAGGAAAGGAGGCAGCTCCATTGGGCTGGATGAAACCAGTTGCATCTCTCTGCGTTCAGGGAATCCTTCTGCATGGCTGCCACAGAACGTGTTGAGGTGCTTTTGCAGTTAATTGGAATTGGGTGTTACTGTTACATAGGTATTCTGGGCTTAGGTCCACAATGGGGACCAGAATTGTCATTGTTCAACACACTGATCATTAATTAAGTCGAGCCCAATTTTCCCACGGTGTAAGGACCTGCCCCAGCTGGTCCCTGAGGAAAGCAAAACTTCTTGAATCCAAATAATTTTTACTGAGAGAACATGGATGCAGTAGAGCAAGGCGGAATCTGAAAAGTCCCGCGTGAAGCACAAAACAATTCTTTCATTTCCCCCAAACCTAAACCCCTTGACTGGTCCACTGGTAACCAATGTAATGCCACAAGGTTGTTTTGAGAACGCTGAGGTGCTAGGCAGATAACAGTTCACTGTCAGGGCACATCGACCTTGAAACCAAGCTGGAACCGGTTGGGAGGGAGGCTGCTCCATCTCCGAAGACAATCCCCCTCCCTAATTCCCAAGCAGTTACACCACCTCCAACAGAACGACAGGACACGATGGTGACACACAGTGACACACAGTACATCCGATGTCTCTCATTGACTTCGGTTGTCAGAAGCCAACTGAAAAGGTTGCAAATGTCTGTCACATGCCCGTGATCCTTGTAAACATTGTAAATGCATGGCAGTTGCCAAGAGCCCGAATTTTTATCATGTGACCGTGGAGATGCTGTGACAATCATAAGTCATGTTTTTGTCAGTGCCGTTGTAATTTCAAACAATTGCTAAATGAATTGTTGTAAGTCAAGGACTTACCAGTATTGTTCCGACCAAGGCTTCCTGAGACTGTAATTAAGCACACGCTTAATTAAAACAACTCTTGTTTTATTTCAGTGCTGGGAATTATGTTCATTCCCAGCCTGTAATGAGTCCCAGTCCCTCGAGATAAGCACCCGCCTTTCTCTCCTTTGAATTGCTGCCAACAACTAAAGTGCCAAATTAACTGTAAAAAGCCAAACCAAGTACACAGAGCTTCAAGGATTAATCCAATCAAAGCAAATGACTTTGCTTCCTGCAAAGGTTTCTCTACCTTTGCATGTCCTTTATACCTTATGGGAGGGGCAATCACCTCCAAGCCTTACTCCCGAGTTGCCCTTTTTGTCTCAGCTGCTCTTGCCTTCTAGCAGCTCTACGCACACGTGCACTGGGAACAGGCTCCCTTTATTCCTCGGCCTCGCTGCTGCCAGACTCCAGAGGCTCCAGAGTTAGCACACCACTCCCAGATGGTCCTGGCCCCATCTCTGCATCGGATTCAGGACCCTCGTCCAAGTCCTCACCAGACTCCCAGACTGGACCCCATTCTTCCCCACTGTCCGATTCCGCTGCTGCCTGCACAGTCTGCAGGCAAACCACAAGTATCCTGACGATTGTGTTGCAGAAACTCAGTGCAGAGTGTAACCTGTTCTCAGAATACAGCCCCTCATAATACTATCAGTTTATGCAGGAACTTCCAAGGGTTGGCTCTCACTACTCTTGTCTTCCCTTTGTAGGGACTGCCAAACCTTTCTGATCACAAAACCGTTTGCTTAATTCCCCATAAACTTTTTGAAATGCAGCTATCAGCAGGGATTTTCAGGAAACGCCACCGGATCATAACTCTTGATCTGAATAATTACTACATCAAACCAATCAATGAATGAAATGCAGGCGGTTGTTAGTTAATAACCTTCAAACCAACTGTTTCTCATTAGATCCGTTTTTGCAAAGTGGTCTCGTGGCACGCTTTGACTTGTTGACAGCAGCATCTGTTGGAAAACAGATTGCAAGAATTAAAAACGTTTAGAGCTATATGCCATTGTACTGCTAGCCAGATGAAGAATGTCTTAGATAACCAAGGAAATGGTCTTAACGTTAGATTTATGAAAGAAAGGCAACCTCAAGAAGGTCTTTTTAAAATGATTAAAAGTTGGTAGGTGAAATTTTCCAAGTCTGGAGATAATTGAGCATCACACAATTGAACTGTCTGGCAGAATCTGCAAAGGGCAATGTTTGTATCATGTTTTCCTAAACTAATATTAGTTCCATGTTTCTCCTCATGTCTGAAATGAGCAAAATTCACTTAATGAGATCCTCCTATATTTAAAAGGATGGCTTGGGTCATGAAGTTGTTAAAAAGTGCTGGGATTCTGAGGGAAATATTTGGGTGACCTTGGGCACGGTCCCTGTTTTGAATTCTTCACAGAAAAATAAGTTAAATCCACAGTAAATAAATATTAAGAGTTCCACCTGATTTTTAATAGCTTTGTTGGCTGTGGGTTTCTATGTGCAGGAGAAAACTTAACGGAGAGTCAGGTATAAGAATTTACAAATCTAACACTATTATTTTTGAGCAGACAGTAAAATCTTCCATTTAAGAAAAGTAACAGATTTATCTTGTTTCCTTGGAAGATTTCACCAGAGATTTATCAAATTGGCAAGTACAAATTAACAACAACAAAAATCCAATAAGGGGTCTGACGATTCTGTGAAAGAGTACTTCTAAAATAGCAGAAAGATAGATAGATAGATAGATAGATAGATAGATAGATAGATAGATAGATAGATAGATAGATAGATAGATATTCATTTCCAAATGGAAGCATAGTTTTCAAAGAATTTTAACCCCTCATAAGTATCAGAAAGGGGTGCCTACAAATGAAAACTTATGCATCCCACAGGTTTTATGCTTGTATAATATTTGAAACGCACTGCAAAAGACTTTGAGGGAGATTTTCTAATAAATTAAAATGTTAAATGCCTGTTTTTATACAGGTAGTTCTCAGCTGGGACCAAGGTTGAGCCTGGAATATTGGATACTAAGTGATAACATTGGTTAAGCAAGTCATCCCATGACTGGACCCATAGATACGGCCATTTTTACCATGGTCATTAACCATATCTTTCCCAATTGACGTTGCTCGATAGAAATTGGCTGGGAATCGTGATCGCAGGTCATTGCAATCAGTTGTCAATGGGAGCCTATTGCCAAGTGCCTAAAATTTTGTCACATATTTTGGGGATGTTATCAACCAGAATAGAGCTGGAAGGGACCTTGGAGGTCTTCTAGTCCAACCCCCTGTTTAAGCAGGAGACCCTATTCCTGTGATGGCAAACCTATGGCACGTGTGCCACAGGGGGCACGCAGAGCCATTTGTGCCACCACGCAAGCCTCAGGCAAACTTACCTCACTGCGCACCTCCCAGCTGATTTTTGGCCTGCTTGAGACCTTTTTCAGCCTCCCAGAGGCTTGAGGACAGCTTCTGCAGCCTTTGCAGGCCGAAAATAGGCCCATTTCATCACTTCCTGTTTTTTTCGGCCTGCAAAGGCTGCAGAAGCTGTCCTCAAGCCTCTGGGAGGCCAAAAAAAGGCCTCAAACGGGCCAAAAATCAGCTGGGAGGCGCAGTGCAGGTATGGGGGTGGCGGGGGGTTTGCATGCACATGCGTGGGGGGGCGCACGCATTGCCTTCTGGGTGCTGGCACATGAACGCGCAAGCGCACACACAATTTTTGGCACAGGAACCCAAAAACTTTAGCCACCACTGCCCCAGGGGTGGGATTCTACCTGGTCGCACCAGTTCTATAGAACCGGTTGTTACGATTCTGCGCAGAACCAGCAAATCGCACCATTGGCTGGCCCCAGTTGCAAGCAAATTTTATGTGACAAACTCAGGCAGCAGATTGCAGAAAGGTAGACCTCTGAGTGAATCTGTGATTCTGGGACCAACTCAACCTGCCTGCCGGCTTTGTCTGATTTTGGGTAAAAGTTGCTCTTTTTTTATAAGAAAAATTCAATATTTACATATTCAATATTTACAATATTTACACACAAGCCACGCCCAGCCAGTCACGTGACCACCAAGCCACGCCCACAGAACCGGTTATTAAGACATTTGAATCCCACCCCTGCACTGCCCTATACCATGTCAGACAGGTGGCTGTCCTGTCCCTTCTTAAAAACCTCCAATGTTTTTTTTTAAAGGTTTTTTATTTATTTTCAAAACCTCCAATGTTAAAGCACCCAAAACTTCTGAAGGCAAGCTGTTCCACTGGTTAATTATCCTCACTTTAGGAAGTTTCTCCTTAATTCCAGGTTGCTTCTCTCCTTGATTAGTTTCTACCCATTGTTTCTCACCTTGCCTTCAGGTGCTTTGGAAGTTAAGTTGAGCCCCTCATCTTTGTGGCAGCCCCTCAAAAACTGGAACATTGCTATCATGTCACCCTAGTTGTTTCTTTTCTCTAGACTAGACATGCTCAGTTCCTACAACCATTCTTCATATGTTTTTTGTCTCCAGGACTTTAATCCTCTTGGTTGCTCTTTGCTCTTTATCCAAAGTCTCAACATCTTTTTTTGTAATATGGTGACCAAAACTGTATGCAGTAAACCTAGGTGTGGCCTTACTAAGGCTTTATAAAGCGGTACTAATGCTCTACATGATTTTGATTCTACACCTCTGATTATACAACCCAGGATTGTATTAGCTTTTTTGACTGCTGCTGCTGCATACTGCTTGCTCATGTTTAAGTGATTGTACGAGATGTAATTTGAGGAAGGTCTTAAATATTATTATTTTTTTGAGTCTCTTGTCCTTTTGAACCATCATTAAACAAATGGTTGTAAATCGAGGACTATGTTTACAGGTAATTTTTTTTAAAATGATTATTGCATGAGGCCCAGTGTCAACTTTTCACAAGATGGGTGCCTGTATAAATTTGTTTAATAAATAAATCTGGAAATAGTTTTTAAGAACACTCTTTACGGATAAATAATATAATTCTCAGGCAACACCTAAGAAGCTCTTTATCAGCAGGATTTTTTTTTTTTTAATATACTGTAATTTGAGCTATTACCCAGAGTTACAGTGGCATTTTAAAGGATTATGTGATGCAGGCATTTTATTTGCTGGTTGTTTATATGCTCCCTTCCCTCCAGGAGTTCAGATCAGCCTTCATGCATCTCTCATCCCTTTTCCCCCTACAGCAACAATTTTGTGAGCTCTGTTGTGCTGCAACAAAAAAAGAGAGAGAGAGATTGGGCCAAATTGCCTGCTGAGTTTCTTCAAAGGAGGGTAAACTTAAACCTGGGTCTCTGCAATTCTTTCCACAATCTTAAAATTCTCTCCCACTGGCTGTCACTAAAATTGAGGGCTTGCCTAGCTTTTCACAGGTGCTTAACTCAAGCATCCAAGGTTCAAGGACAGGAAACTCGAACAAAGCCCAATCTCAAATATGAACAGGATGAGCTCCTATGACAGATTATTTTGCCTTTCCAAAAACTCTGCTGAGTCTCATTTTTCTTCAAATTCACTCTCCCGAAATGTATTTAAAATTCAAATAATATCGTATACATGCTGAGAATTCCATTTGGAACATGTAGTCCTCAACAGAACTACATCTGCATGGAGGGAAGTAAGCAGTGGGATACCCCAAGGTTTCGTTTTGGGTCCAATACTCTTCAATATCTTCATAAATGACTTAGATGAAGGAGTAGAAAGGGAACTCATCAAATTTGCAGCCGATAACTAAGCTGGTAGGAATAGCCAACACTCCAGAAGCAAGCTCAAGATCCAGAAAGATCTTTAAAGACTTGAACAATGGGCCCTATCTAACAAAATGAAATTCAGCATAGATAAAAGTAAGGTTTTACACTTAGGCAAGAAAAGCCAACACTATAAATACAGGCTAGGGGAAACTTGGCTTAATGCCTGTAATTGGGAGAGGAATCTTGGCGTCCTAGTGGACAATCTCTTAAATATGAGCTAACGGTGTGTGGCGGCAGCGAAAAAAGCCAATACAATCCTAGGCTGCATTAATAGAGGGATAAAATAAAGATCATATGAAGTTCTAGTACAAAGCTTTAGTAACATCACACTTGGTCTTCCAATATTTGAGGGGTTCCTACAAAGAAGAGGGGGTCAAAATATTTTCCAAATCACTGAAAGGCAAGGCAAGAAACAATGGATGGAAACCAACCAAGGAAAGAAGCAACCTAGAACTAAGGAGAAATTTCCTAACGGTGAGACCAATCCATCAATGGAACAGCTTGCCTCCAGAAGTCGTGGGTGCTCTATCACGGAGAATTTTAAGAAGAGACTGGACAGCCATTAGTCTGAAATGACATAAGATTTACTGCTCAAGCAGTTGGACTAAAAGGCCTCCAGGCTCCCTTCAATGGCCAATTTGTTTTGAGCGCTGTCCATCTTGTCTAGAGGCCACTTCAAACACCCGGTGATATTAATATGAAGTACTTAATATGAATCCCAGGTTCAAAGTCTTTTTGGGCTTCATTTGAGCAGAGAACAAGAGTGTCCAGGAGAACCTCCTTTCCACATTCCTGACTTGAAGTCTCCAAAAAATGGATTCAGTAAAATCAGACAAGCTGATGTGTTGGTATCCTTCCTCCTTCCCCAACTACATGCTTAGTGACAGTTGACAGTTACAACATCATTGAAAAATATGACTTATGACTGTTTTGCACAGTTATGACCAATTGCAACATCCCTGTGATCAATGTGATTAAAATTTGGACGCTTGTATTAAAGATTATTACAGTACACTAGCGTTTTAGAATATAGAATATCAGAGTTGGAAGGGACCTTGGAGGTCTTCTAGTCCAACCCCCTGCTTAGGCAGGAAACCCTACACCACTTCAGACAAATGGTTATCCCATGTCTTCTTAAAAACTTCCAGTGTTGGAGCATTCACAACTTCTGGAGGCAAGTTGCTCCACTGATTAATTGTTCTAACTGTCAGGAAATTTCTCCTTAGTTCTAGGTTGCTTCTCTCCTTGATCAGTTTCCACCCCTTGCTTCTTGTCCTGCCTTCAGGTGCTTTGGAGAATAGCTTGATTCCCTCTTCTTTGGGGCAGCCCCTGAGATTTTGAAAGACTGCTATCATGTCTCCCCTAGTCTTTCTTTTTATCAGACTAGACATACCCAGTTCTAGCAACCATTCTTTATATGTTTTAGCCTCTAGACCCCTAAACATCTTTGTTGCTCTTCTCTGCACTCTTTCTAGAGTCTCAACATATTTTTTACACCAAAACTGGATGCAATATTCCAAGTGTGGCCTTTTCCAAGACATTATAAAGTGGTATTAACACAAGATCACTCATGTGATCTTAATACTGTCCCTCTGTTTTGTTAAAAGAAGATCTCTTTTGACAATTACTTTAAATCTGTAGCCTTTCAAAATGAGGATTTATTGGCTGGTAAGAGAAGAAGTAAATATATCAAACTTAGGTCAAGAAAGTACTGTGGATATGATTGCCACCCTCTTTCCTTGTCTATCTAAGCACACAGCAGTAGGCATCTTCTCATTTATATAATAGATATTCAACACATTATAGGATATGGTTACTCACTACCGATGGTAAATAAAGTTTTAGATCACTGTCAGTTTCATCCACCATTCAGATTTGTCTTCTATTCTTGAACCAGGATCCAGAAAGTTACTTGTTTGCAATATCCAGAGTTGGTGAGATTTTTTTTCTCTTCCCCTTTCTTTAAGTGGCTTTGTCTCCCTTTATGACCTTGCGACTCATTTTACAACTGAAGAAGTACAACTTCTCTTTAGGGAGTGTTGATCCCTGGCCAACTGTAGCCAAGGCTAATACAGATGACTGGGCCTAAGGAGTTTGGTTTACACTGGTAATTCCAGATTGATTTCTAAGCATTGTATCTGATCAATTTCAATGCCAATTTATTAGAAAGAGAAAAGGAGAAATCCAGCAACCCTCTTCCCACTTATCCTTTGAAATCCCATCAGCGAAAGGGAAACCAGTCATCTGTTTGGGAGATGAGTCAACTGGTTGTCTCAGGAGGCCATTTGGCAGAGCCGCAACGCTGGATTCAGGAGGTATCAGCCAAGACTTGAACAGCACTTGCAACACCTGGTAGAAAAGTATTCCAACTACCTGTAAAGAATGCTGTCTCTTAGCACTTGCCATAGATTTAAGGGCAACGCTCAACCTTCGCCACCTTCTCCTTTGCTGTGGGGTCTGGTAGAAGATGTGCACCTCATTTAGGACACAGGGGAATTTACTGAAAGGTAAAATGGCAGAAACATTTTCTACAAACTTAGAAAAATAATATAATTCTAAAGCACCTAAAGGCAGGACAAGAAGCAATGGATGGAAACTAATACAGAAGAGAAGCAACTTAGAACCAAGGAGAAATTTATTGACAATTAAAATAATTAATCAGTGGAATGATTTGCCTCCAGAAGCTGTGGGTGCTCCAATACTGAGGGTTTTCGAGAAGAGTCAGTTGTCTGAAATGGTACAGGATCTCCTGCAAGTGTAGCAGATTGGACTAGAAGACCTCAAAGGTCCCTTCCAACTCTTATTGTTCTGTTAATTCTGTTACAACAAAATACTCAAGGCAGATTCAATGCAACCATTGATGTGACCTTTCCCATTCTTCTCCCATGCAAAGATGCATCCCCTTCTTTTCATTTTCGTATTCCTTCCATCATTTCAGCAAAACCTGAATTTTCCAGAGTCAGCCAACAGCCGTGTCTCAATCTTCTTCATGCAGTCCTTTTGAGCACACAAATGGGTTTAAGGCAAAGGCTCCAAGGCCTTTGCAGAGAAGGAAGGCTGGCCATCAACTGTGATAAAACAAAAATAATCCTGGTTACCAAGAGACTGGCCAGCTGCAGGCATTGCTGAAACTTTAATGGTTTCTGTAGAGTACAAACTGAATGTCCAGGATTTTCATTCTTACCTGTGTGGAGAAGGGGTCTCTGTGTAGGACAGTAGAGTTGCTAACACTTGTAGTTGGGCTTGTGATTACATTTCCACTGCTGTGAGTCAGAACAAAAGCTATTTGTCCCTTGCACAAGTCACAGATTTGTCCTTCTAGATCAAGATCTTCAAACTTGGCAAGTTTAAGACTTGTGGACTTCAACTCCCAGAATTCCTGAGCTAGCATGACTGGAGAAGGAATTCTGGGAGTTGAAGTCCACAAGTTTTAAAACTGTCAAGTTTGAAAGCCCCTGATCTAGAAGAAGTCCAGTCCATTTTTTTAGGACACGTTTAGAGTGTCTTGGTGAATCTCCAAGCCTTAACTTGGTATCTGGACTAATTTATTTAGTGGCTCAGATGCTATTTTGCCCTTCAAAATGCTGGCTAAAATTGATCTTGATTTGTAACCTTTGCTCATTCAGGATAATTTTCTGTCATCCTGAAGAAAAGGAATTGATTTGGATTTAAAATCCTTTAGTGTTGCAACTGGACTTTGTGGCTTTTCCTTGGAGACGTTTCCCTCCTCATCAAAGAAGCTTCTTCAGTTCAGAAGCTAATTGGATGAGAAGTGAAACATGCTCAAGGAAAAATCAGAAAGTCCAGTTGCCTCTTGAAAAAAGCATCTTTGGGGCATCCATGACCTGAATGACTGAGAATCTCCACAGACATCTGTTTAGCTTAATTCCCCATCCCCTTCTTGTTTATTTTCCCTTGTCCAGTGCAGTTAATTTGACCATAAGTCAAGATGAAGTAATTTATCTGATTAGTAGCTTCCCATGTCCTCCCATCAGATGTTCCTAAGATTTTGCTTGCCCTGGGACCAGCTGTTCCATTTTCCTTCTGAATTAGACCCGAGCTAACTTTTACCAAATACTTAGTCTTGCTAGCATCTCTCTGTGAATTTAGGTTTCTGGGGGGGGAGGGGAGTGGTGGTTTTTTTCAGACAGACAAAGTGATGTTCTGGTATAACTCTTGAATTGTAATGCTGCCTTTATGTGGGCGTTTCTATGCAGGAATACGATGATGGATACGGCACTTCGTATGATGAACAGAGCTACGATTCCTATGATAACAGCTATAGCACTTCGGCACAAAGGTAAGGAAAATAATGCATCTCACGCCCTTAGCTGGAATCACCTTCTTTTAACAGAGTTAGAAGTTTCAGCTGTAGGTGGCTTGGGTTGAAGGATCATTTCTTCCGTTGAAGATGTCAGAGAGCTAATGGAGTGGCTGAGTAGGGAAAAACGGTGATCCTTCCAAAGCATTTGGGGGAGAGTTCAGGACACGCTGCCTATCCAGAGGGCATCCTTTCCCTTTTCATCATGTCAACTCTTAAATTGTTCTTAAATGTTCATGTTGGAGTAAAATAGTGTGTCGGTGTCTGGGCATGATGACTTTGTGCCCTCAGAAAGTCCAATTATGTTGGCCTACAATGCCTGTGGTTTTAGGAAAGCTTCTGTTGTCTTCCTGTAGCGTGCTAATTTGAGCTTTTTTGCAATAATGTCAATATTCACGGTTGACCTCACCTCTGTGTGGTGCTAACTCACACCATGGATGTCTTAATTATAAGCCTGCCTATCTTTTTTCCTCTAATGATTAATTATTATATTTCTCATTTTGTCCTTGCCTTGTTTTTATTTAATGTTTACTTTATTTTCCTTCTACTTCCCTTGGTTTTATTTTGGGATATTTTTATGGCTGTTAGAAACGACTTCAGGGTTTTTCTCTATAATGAGAAATGGCATAGAAGTACTTTTACCAAAAAGAAAATAGTGTTACACTCTTTCAAAATGCCCTCGATGATTAAATATTTTTATTTATTGATATCTTTGCATACGTTTTGTGCCAGGGAGTAAGTAGGTCTATATGCATGTGCACTGAAGCAGTAGAACAGTATTTCAGGTGTGGTAAGCTTTTAAATGCCATTGAAGGAATTTCTTTAAAATGCTGAGCTAAAATGTAATTGGGAGGACTTAAAATGATTTAAGGGATTATCTTACAAACTGGAAGCAAATTTCAGCAGCCACTGCCTAACCATTCGTCTTGTTCTTCTGAAGTGAATTCAATGCATTGTAATTCACAGATATGGTAGCAGGATAGAGAGATGGCTGGATAAATGGATTTATTTATTTATAGGAATTACTTTTGACAACTGACTGCAGGGATATAAGATCTGCTGCGGTTTGTGCTGGCGAAATTCACTCAATTCCATTGACTATAGAGAAATATGAACGTGGGCAATAGTGTTCAGAGGAAACTACCATCAGTTTGCATAACTTTAATTGAGACAAGCCAATTACAGAGTGTTTCTAGAAAGCCACAATATCTAGGTTCCAAAAAAATAGTGGTGTAGATGTTGAAGGCTACACAACTCTGAACTTTGTTGTTTCGGGAGAACCTGTTCAATGCTCAGACTATATCCCTGTATTTTGATTCCCCAAATTAAAGACATAAAACGCCTGGATATTTGTAAGTGAGGGTAAGTAACTAGGATGCTTTAAGCCAGCGGTGTCATATTCAATTTCATTGAGGGCCGTATCAAGGTTGTGTTTGTCCTCAGGGGTGGGGTGGGGGTGGACAGGATGGGCGTGGCCAGCATGATATCACTCGTATCAAGGGGGGGCGCCTATAGTGGCCCGGGTGCTCTACCAGTGAAAATGGGCTCCCGAGCTCTGTTTTCAGCTGAGACAGCCTCCTGTAACCCTCTGCAAGCGAAAATGATCTCGGGGGGAGTGGGACATGTGGCCCTTGCGAGCTCCATTTTTGGCCGCGACCACCTCCTGCAACCCCCTGCCAGCGAAAACTCAGGGGGGACGTGTGGCCCTTGCGAGCTCCATTTTTGGCGCGACCACCTCCTGCAACCCTCTGCCAGCGAAAACTCAGGGGGACGTGTGGCCCTTGCGTGCTCCATTTTTGCTGTGACCGCCTCCTACAACCCTCTGCCAGCGAAAACTCACGGGGGACGTGTGGTCCTTGCGAGCTCCATTTTTGCTGTGACCGCCTCCTACAACCCTCTGCCAGCAAAAACTCAGGGGACGTGTGGTCCTGCGAGCTCCATTTTTGCTGTGACCGCCTCCTACAACCCTCTGCCAGCGAAAACTCAGGGGGACGTGTGGCCCTTGCGAGCTCCATTTTTGCAGTGATCGCCTCCTGCAACCCTCTGCCAGCGAAAACTCAGGGGGACGTGTGGCCCTTGCGAGCTCCATTTTTGGCAGTGACCGCCTCCTGCAACCCGCTGCCAGCGAAAACTCAGGGGGACGTGTGGCCCTTGCGAGCTCCATTTTTGGCCGCGACCACCTCCTGCAACCCTCTGCCAGCGAAAACTCAGGGGGACGTGTGGCCCTTGCGAGCTCCATTTTTGGCTGTGACCGCCTCCTACAACCCTCTGCCAGCGAAAACTCACAGGGGACGTGTGGTCCTTGCGAGCTCCATTTTTGCTGTGACCGCCTCCTACAACCCTCTGCCAGCGAAAACTCAGGGGGACGTGTGGCCCTTGCGAGCTCCATTTTTGCCGTGACCGCCTCCTGCAACCCTCTGCCAGCGAAAACTCAGGGGGACGTGTGGCCCTTGCGAGCTCCATTTTTGGCCGTGACCGCCTCCTGCAACCCTCTGCCAGCGAAACTCAGGGGGGACGTGTGGCCCTTGCGAGCTCCATTTTTGGCGCGACCACCTCCTGCAACCCTCTGCCAGCGAAAACTCAGGGGGGACGTGTGGTCCTTGCGTGCTCCATTTTTTTGCTGTGACCGCCTCCTACAACCCTCTGCCAGCGAAAACTCAGGGGGACGTGTGGTCCTTGCTTGCTCCATTTTTGGCCGTGACCGCCTCCTGCAACCCTCTGCCAGCGAAAACTCAGGGGGACGTGTGGTCCTTGCTTGCTCCATTTTTGGCCGTGACCGCCTCCTGCAACCCTCTGCCAGCGAAAACTCAGGGGGGACGTGTGGCCCTTGCGAGCTCCATTTTTGGCCGCGACCACCTCCTGCAACCCTCTGCCAGCGAAAACTCAGGGGGGATGTGTGGTCCTTGCTTGCTCCATTTTTGGCCGCGACCACCTCCTGCAACCCTCTGCCAGTGAAAACTCAGGGGGGACGTGTGGTCCTTGCTCCATTTTTTGCTGTGACCGCCTCCTACAACCCTCTGCCAGCGAAAACTCAGGGGGAACGTGTGGCCCTTACAAGCTCCATTTTTTGCTGCGACCGCTTTCTGCAACCCTCTGCCAGCGAAAGCTACCTCCGGGGCCATGCTCTGCCCACGTGAACTCCGTTTTTGCTGGGAGAGGCACCCCAGGCTGGTCCTTCGCTTTATCCAGAGCAGCCCCGCAGGCCAGATCTAAGTACCCTGCAGGCCGGATGCAGGCCTTGAGTTTGACACCCCTGCTTTTAACCATTATTTCTTGAAAGCTGACCTTAACTTGCTACGTTTTTATTCTTTAATGCAGGGGTGTCCAACCTTGGCAACCTCAGCTTTGCTGGCTGAGGAATTCTGGGAGTTGAAGTCCACAAGTCTTAAAGTTGCCAAGGTTGGACACCCCTGCTTTAATGTAACTGACCAGTAGATCTTTGCACTGCTTCCGTGTAACTCCCTATGTTAATCTTTGGGCTACACATGATGTTAGATAGCATTATGGGAACTCCATTAGAAATCTTCTTGAACCTACATCCCACTAATTGTAGTGTCAAAGCCTTAAGAATTTATTAATTCGACGGGTCCAGAACAATTCCATTATAAAGTTCTCCTGAACAGGGAAACAAATGGAAAACCGGATTTGTAACAGGCGTCGTCCACAAATTGTGTTTGAAATGCATTTTGTAAACAATCCTACTATGTGTAGTCTGTTGTTTTTTTTCCTTTTAAAACACTTTCTATGCACAAAATTAGACCACTGGGCTGCAAGCCTTGCAGGATTTTGCCGTCTCCCACACTAGTCTTTGCAGAGGCAAGAATCGGGGCAAATGTAAACCATTGCTGATAATTCTATTGCTGATGTCAGCCCACTATTTAATGTTCTCCAGCATGCATAAGATTTATCACAGAGGAATTATGGAGTAATGGCAGAGTATAGAAACAGAGTCCACCAGGGAGATGTATTACATCATTTGGATTTAGCGCTACCATCTGCTTAATAGCGCTCAGATCACTACCAAGATACTTATGATCAGCCATTCATGGCAGTGACAGATGCTGCAGAGAGTTAACATGGCAGAGAATGAAGTTTGTTACTAAAACTCAGAAGATGTGACCGGCTTTCAGAAAGAGAAGGAATTTATTTCCCGGGAAATATCATTTTTATCCTGATTTCTTATCTGTCTCTTATAAGATATTAAGCAAACATGTTTTGGAATTATCAAGAGATATGCCATTTCGGCATGAGGTGGAGGAGAGGAAGAGCGGAGAGAAGGCTGGGAGGAAAAACTGAGAAAAATACAATGTGATCCTCAAGGGTTCTTGATGCTCTCTGAGCTTTGGAGATGTTTCATTAGCTTGGTTGTTTTCTTGGAGACATTTCATTACCCAATTAGGTAACATCATCAGTGTTGGAAGGGGTTGCCTTCTGTTTATATACAAGCAGCTTGCCCTGTCAGCTCTGGTGGGAGTGTTTGTGGCTCAACAACACTTGGCTGACCAACACGGTCAGGGCAAGACACTTGTTTATAAACAGAGAACAAACCTGACTCCCTTCTAGCAGTGATGATGGTAATTGGTTAGGTCAGAGGTCTCCAAACTTGGCAACTTATAAGACTTGTGAACTTCAACTCCCAGAATTTCTCAGTTGACTGGGAATTGAAGTCCACAAGTCTTAAAAGTTGCCAAGTTTGGGGACCCCCAGGTTAGGTAATGAAATGTCTGCAAGAAAACAAGATGAACGAGCACGAAGGACCCCACAATTCAACCCTGAGCTACAAATGTTCTTATCAATACCTCGAGGAATTTTTATGTTCCCATTATGTAGCGTACTTCCTAATTATGGATAGGTTTGCCACCACGTCTTTGAATGAGGCTGCCAGCTGATTCATGGAGTTTAGGGGTCAGTTAGATCCAAGGACAGTTGTGAATCAAAATTAAAAGAAAGGCACTTAAAATAAAGCTTTTGAACTTTACGTGCAAAGAATGCCCATTGCTTTTGGAATGCATGACCTCATTGTTCAAATCTCAAGGGTTTGTACACATTATTTTCATCATTTGTCCTTATTTTTCGGGGATTTCCCCCCCCCCCCCATTTCTTTTTACTGTTGTTACAGCCCAACTTCCCCTCCTCCTCCCAAAATCAAGTGGCTTGTTAGGACTTTGTGGCAGGAGTGCCTTGACTGAAATGCTTGAATTCTGATGATGTACTCAAGACACAGTGGAGGACTGAATGGAACTCCTGAGTCCAATAAGAAAGGAAACAGCAACAACTAAAAAGTGTATTGCCGAGAAACTCTTGTGTTTAGGGAAAGCGGTAGCGCCTCTTTCCAGAGGTTGAAACCACCCAAGCTGTACTTGCGATGCTCTGCAGTTATCAATCACAGGACAAATGATGCTGCATTGTTGCAAAGGCACGCAGCAACATTCCTCTTGGATCTTTTAGAGTGGATGTAATTGGATCATTCAAGTCTGAAGGCCTGCATTGATTGCATCTTGAAATGGTAGCATTGAGATTTCAAAAACTGTACTCAAAACAGACTTGCTAATGTCGGGCTTCCGTTTCTCTGAATTTTATGTGGATCAGCAGTACATTGCCAGTCGTACACAAATAAATATGTTTTAAACACTCCAGTGTATGCCGAGCTATTGTTGCTGGTAAAGGCAGCCATTTCCTTTCTATTGATGTATTGTAAATTTACAAGTTAGGAGTAAGTAGCCTTCCAACTCGGCAGCAAATGAAATAAAAATCTCACAACTGTATATATGTGTGTATGTATATAAAAACAAATTGTGTGTGTGTGTGTGTGTGTGTGTGTGTGTATCTGTGTGTGTATAAACACACACACACACACACAAAGATCTGGACTTAGATGTAGCACATTTGAGTTTAGGACTATCCCAACATGTCCTAATCCAACTTTTCTTTCTGTTGACCATCAGAAATACCCCTTTGACTCACAAATCTGAGAAAGAAGTTATTACTATATATGGTATTTATATATAAAGTTTATAAAGCCTTGGTAAGACCCCACCTAGAATACCGCATCCAGTTTTGGGCACCATATTATAAAAAGATGAGACTCCAGAAAGAGTACAGAGAAGAACAGCAAAGATAATTTGTAAGTGACTGGAGGATAAAATGTATGAAGAACAATTGCAGGAATTGGGTATGTCTACTCTAGTGAAAAGGACTAGGGGACTAGTTTTCCGATATTTAAGGAGCTCTTACAGAGATGAGGGGGTCAACCTATTTTCCAAAGTACCAAAAGGCAAGACAAGAAACAATGGATGGAAACTAATCAAGGAGAGAAGCAACCTAGAAGCAAGAAGAAATGTCTTGACAGTGAGAACAATTAACCAGTGGGCCAGGTTGCCTTTGGAAGTTGTGGATGCTGTTGGTTTTAAAGAGGAGATTGGACAGCCAGTTACCTGGAACGGTAGTTTATTTGGCCAAGTGTGATTAGACACACAAGGAACAGGATGAAAAGATAGTGTGTGTAGCAGAGTTTCTCAACCTTCACACCTTTAAGGTGGGTGGATCCTGGCTGGGAAATTCTGGGAGTTGATGTGAAACACTGGAATGGGGAATGAACCCCATTGAAGGACTGAAAACCAACTGCAGCTCTATACTCCTTATTCTTGAAAAGAGCCAAACAAAGAAGCCCTTTGAAACATTGCACTATGTAAGTGAAGCTGCTTTGAGCTGTAATATATCTGTCTCAACGATATCCATCACGTTGAGGTCATGAAAATGTATTTTCTGTCTGCCTGGGAACAGACGTGAAGACGTCTCTTAAAATCTGCTGCTGGGAAATACGGGATTGCTTGACTTTCACAAGGAAAAGTAACTATAATGGAGTTAAGAGTGAGTTTTAATGAGGCATCTGCTTTCTCTCCTTGGAAAGCAGGTCTGTTCCCAATAAAGCCGTGTTGTGCTAAAAGTGAGAGGCACGTTTCTTTAATTTTTTTTAACTTTTCCCAGCTCCACATGGCAGATAACGTCCTGTGAACAGAGTCAGATCCGGAAGGCTTGTTCAGCATCAGTTACAAATGTGTTTGAATTTTTAAGCAGGCAACTTTGTTTTCCTGATCACAGAAGGCTGGGGGGCGTTCAAGTTTTTGCATGCTCTAGTTGAGAAAGCAAGGGGCGGCTGGGGCGGGGAGAGAGAATAAAAGTGCCTGAGATCTAATCCCCTTCTGGCACTGCAAGGTTTCTCTGTGCAAAGCAGCCAAGCTTCCCCCCCCGGAAAATGGTTCAGTTCAGATGTGGAAATGGTTGTGTGCGCATGCTCCGTCAAAAGTTTTAATTAGCTCTGGCTTTTGTGTCTCTTCTGCGTTAAAACCTTTGCAGAGTGTGAACTGAGAAAGGAAACTTGCTGATCAAAAGATTCTAAGCAAGAAACATCTCGGATGCTGGTAGTGCTTGGAAGTTACAACCGCACCCAAAAAGTGACTTTTAAGTTTTTCACATGACTGCTGGCAGCATCCCCCATGCTCGCGTGATCAGAATTCGGACGCTTGGCATGTATTTATGAGGGTTGCAGTGTCCCGGGGTCATGTTGAACTCCTTTGGCAACCTCCTGACAAGCCAAAGTCCAGTGGGGGAAGTGTTGTGGTTCGCCAGCAGCCAGTGCAGACGGCAGCAGAATCGGACGATGGGGAAGAATGGGGACCAGTCAGGGAATCTGGGGAGGACTCGGATGATAGTCCTGCATCCGATGCAGAGATGGGGCCAGGACCATCTGTGAGTGGGGTGCTGCCTCCGGAGTCTGGCAGCAGCGAGGAGGACCCAGGGGAGCCTGTTCCCAGTGTACATGTGCGCAGAGCTGCTAGAATGCAAGAACAGCTGAAAGAAAAGGGGTGACTCAGGAGTAAGGCTTGGAAGTGATTGCCCCTCCCATAAAGGATAAAAGTCAGGCCAAGATGACGAAACCTTTGCAGGAAGCAAAGTAGTTCGATCAGTTCCAAGTCATCTTTGAAGTTCTCTGTTCTTTGGTTGGTTTTTCTTTTACTTCGGTTGGTTTCTTTTCTAGTTAATTTGATGCCTCTGTTTTGGCAGCGCTTCAAAGAACTGAAAGGTGTGTGCTTACTTTGGGGGACTGTTTGAGCTTAATTCCAGCTGGGAATGAAAACAATTCCCAGCGTTGCAATAAAATAGGTTTTGTTTTTAAAACAAGTTTGTGAATAATTACGGTTTACGAAGCCTGGGTCAGAACAGGAAGCCAGATTCACTTAACAACCGTATTCCTCACTTACCAACTGTGGTGGGTCACTTAAGAAGGCAAGGGGGAAGAAAGGTTGCAAAATGGGGTAAAAGTCACTTCACAGCTGTTTTAATTAGCCATAGAAATTTGGGGCTCAATTGCGATCATAAGTTGAGGGCGTTTCCTTTTTTAAAAGAATGGGGTGGAAAAAATCATCATTTTTCCAGCCTAGCTGAAGAGATAGAAGGCAGTGGCGCTAATAATTAGCTAATTTATTTTTGCCTTTTTAGGAATTTGTGGAGACAGCCTTGGTTAACTCTTGGTGTCCTCTTTGTACTTGCAGTATTTCAGAAGCAACATTGAGGATGATGTTGTAAAGTCTACATCACTCTGCTTTGTAAGGATTAACAGAGTAACAAAATAATAACCATGGAGGTCTTCTAGTCCAACCCCCTGCTCAGGCAGGAAGCCCCATACCATTTCAGACAAATGGTTGTCCAATCTCTTCTTAAAAACTTCCAGTGCTGGAGCATTCACAACTTCTGGAGGCAAGTTGTTCCTCTGATTAATTGTTCTCACTGTCAGGAAATTCCTCCTTAGTTCTAAGTTGCTTCTCTCCTTGATTAGTTTCCACCCATTGCTTCTTGTCCTGCCTTGCAGATCCTTTGGAGAAAAGGATGAGTCCCTCTCCTTTGTGGCGTCCCCTCAAATATTGGAACACCACTATCATGTCATCCCTAGTCCTTCTTTTCATTAAACTAGACATACCCAATTCCTGCAACCAATTTAGTTCTTCAGCAGAGGATGAAAATGTTCAGAAATGGCACTGCTAAAGAAGAGTGTGTAAAACAGAGTTTTCAAGCTGGACTTCAACTCCCAGAATTCCCCATCTAGCAAATCTGCAGCAAATTTTAGAAGGTAGAAACAGTTTAGGCCTGGAAGTGCCTGTAAATTAAAAACATGGATGTAGGGTACTGTATTTACTTGCTTCTAACCAAATCTGGTCACTCAGACAATGTATAATTGTTTGTTTGTTTTTTGTGGTATTTTAATTGCTGTGGTATTATTCTCCGATCAGTTGGATTGAGATGGGCGGCTAGAGAAATTGGATAAATAAATAAATTCAAGATGTGTAGAATTCTTCCAGCGTTCCAGCCAGCTCATTAACTCCACTCCCAACCTAGCCTTTTGTATAACACCCAGGGATTAAGATGATGAGTGGCCTAAAAAATAACCATCAGTCAATAAAAATAAATACATTTGGAGGCGCCCAGCTTGGGGTGAAAAAAGCCGAGGAAAAATTAGTACTTTAAAAGGGATCATCTGAAAGGCTTATTCTTTGCGAGCCCGAGAGTGTTTTGTACGGTGAGGGCCTGTGACATGCTATTCTCAGAGATAAAAGACATTTTAAGATTATGCTACAACTGGAGATTATCCTGCTTATATTTGTTTTAATTGCTTGGGAGACAACCAAGCAACCATTAGCTATAGGGGATGAAAGCTGGCTACAAGTGCCAGACTGGAAGAAAGGATGAAAATCAGGATTGATGTTCTTGCTGATGTTAAGCTATCTCACCACAGAAAATGCAAAAATGAGCAAAGCATAAAAGCCTTGGCCGGAGAAAAGGAGGGTTTTTTGCTGTTGATTAGATACTGTCGTGCTAATCTCAAACGACAGGGAAGAGGTGGAAAGATCTTTTTTATTAGAAAAACCCAAGCTGCCTCACCTGTCATCCTTGGAAATGGCCTCGAGATGGTAGAAAAATACAGGTGTTCTTAAACGTACGACCTCAGTTGAGCCCCAAATTTCTTTTGCTAAGTGAGATAGTTGTGAAGTGAGTTTTGCCCCCATTTTATGACACAGTTATTAAATGAATGACTGCAGTTGTTGAGTTAGTAACACCGTTGTTAAGTGAATCTGGCTTCCCCCACGGACTTGGCTTGTCAGAAGGTCTCAAAAGGTGATCGCATGACTTCAGGGACACTGTAACCGTCATAAATATGAGTCGTTTGCCAAGTGTCTGAATTTTGATCTAGGGGGATGTCTGTGGAGATTCTCAATCATCCAGGTCATGGTTGTCCCAAAGGGGCTTTTCCAAGAGGCAACTGGACTTTTTGGTTTTTCTTTGAAGACGTTTCACTTCTCATCCAGAAAGCTTCTTCAGCTCTGACTGGACTGTGGATTTATACTTCTTGCAGACAGCTGGTCATTTGCACTCTTGAAGAGAGTGGTTGAGGCCACCTGGAGGTTTATCTATATAGTCAGGGTCACCTAAGTGGCGCAAATGGGTATGGAGCTTTCTTGGAACTGTTGAAGAGGCCATTATGTCAAAATTGAACAGCCCTTTCTCAGCAGAGGGTGAGGAATATGACATCATCTAACTCCAAATCTACAACACAGTCCTTTCAGCAGTTCCAAGAAGGCTCCACACCCATTTTCACCACTCAGGTGACCCTGACGACACAGATAAACCTCCAGGCGGCCTCAACGACTCTAAAAGAATGCAAATGACCAGCTATCTGTAGGGAATATAAAACCCTTCCATTACCCCACCATCCAGTCAGAGCTGAAGAAGCTTCTTGAATGAGAAGTGAAACGTCTTCAAAGAAAAACCAGAAAATCCAGTTGCCTCTTGGGAAAAAAAAAAAAACCACCTTTGGAACGACCATGGCGATGCTGCAACTGTCATAAGCGTGAATAACGGTCACAAGTCACTTCTTTGTAACTCGGAACGGTCACCAAACGAAATGTTGTAAGTTGAGGGCAGTCTGCGCTTTTCTGAAAGCGTAAAGGTTGCACGAGGAAGATCTTCGCATCTTTACTAAAAACAGAAATAAAAGCAGGCAGCTTTCCTTAGCTAAGGAGCTGCTATATATTTGTAGCAGAAGACCAGGGGAAGGTAGGGTTTCATAATTCATAGCGTTATGCCAAGCAGCCAGACTTCTTGCCCAAGGTTTAACCTGATACGGATCTCCACGGCTGTTGATCTAACACGATTAGGCAGGTCTCCTTCCATCTGACTGGAGACTTTGAACCTGAAGTGCTACTCATGCAGAAGAGGGGAGGCTTCACCTTGGGCCTCCTAGTTATTCCATGTAAGTGAACCATGCAGGGAGCTCCGCGTTGAAGCCTGTGCAAAGGTCAAGCAAGTAGCAGACTTGTAGACGCTAAGAGATGGAGGAGCTGATCTGGGGAACTTTGGTCTCTCGGACGGTCTGTGGTGCTTTAGCGCATCCTCTCGTGTAGTGGTGCGTGCCGATTAATTTGATTTACGGTCCTCTGGTGTATTGGAAAGATAAGGAAACCTGAAGGTGGAAGCGAGCTGTTGCTTTTAGGTCACCTTTCTCAACTGTGACAGCTTGAGGTTGTGGGGAGCTCAACTCCCATAATTCCCACGCAGAGAAGGAGAGGGGAGACAGGGGTCAAGGGTGCCCCCGTTCCATTGAGAGCCCCCTGATTTGTCTCCCTTGAAATCTGGAAAGAACAAGGTGTGCTGGGTTTCAGATCAACTTTATTAGGAATCTATTTGGAGAAATCTATCCAACCGTTTGAGCCACACTGTCGTATTTTCCATTTTTTGTGCAGGTCAAAACGTGGGTTTTTGTTTTGTCTCCTGGCTTGTTTTAGGACAATTAAATGAATTCATCATTTGCCGGTCAGTTTCTGCCTGTGATATTTCTGGCACTTAGCAGTTATTTCGATTTAGTGGTTCTGTTTTGAGCCAAGTTGGAATTCATTCATTCGATCATACATAAAGAACAGAGTTAAAATTTATTTCTTTTTTTCTTTATCACATTTAGAAGCTCCTCTGGCTTTGCGACTAGGCCTGGGCATGAATGACAGTTTAAAAGGGCCTCCTGTTTAGGAATAGGCACAACTGCTGCCCAAGATAAAATTATAAACACCTTATAGATTTTTGATACCTTTGATACCTATATTTTTAATAAGCCAGGTCTTTTTCAGGATTATCCAAGCAGGATGCAGTTCCCTTCCAGGCCGAGATGCAGCCTCAGCGATCGCTTTGAGTTACTGCTTCTCCTTTCTTTTTTCTTTTTTGATACGATTATCGTGGGTGAAGGGTCTGTCAGTTAATAACATTGGTGGGCTTTTTTCATACACCTTGAATGTAAATAAGTGATTTCTCCGCCTTTCCAAGGAATTATTGGTTTTGCTGTTTACATGCCCACGAGAGGCAAATCCTGTTTGCTTTAACAGGCGTCTGGGTTTGTGCAATGAAGCCCTGCTAAAGTAATTCTGACAGGATGGAAGTGAGTGGAAGAGAGGGGGCTCAGCTGCTTGAAGCGCCCAGCCTTGATGGCTCCTACAATAAGCAATCAAGATACTGTAGGGAAGGAATAGCAACTGTCACTTCAAAGGTCTCCGTCAAGATATGAGTATCTTGCTGTGATTGGTGTGTGTGTTGGGGGGGGGTAGGTAAAGTTTTGTGAATCAAAAACAGTGCTGCGTTTTCTTCTCCTGCAAAGCTGTTCAGACTGTGTTCCATAATTCTGGCTGGAGGTTCTTTATGGAGTAACTTAACAGCGGTGTCTTTTGCCCCCACTCCCACCCCCTTGTAGTACTGATAGTTATCTAATGTGCTTTCCGTAAGGCGACTGCCATGCAGAGTGAGAATGATTGCATTCAATGCGATAATGAAGCGTCCAATTCATGGCCCTCAGGGCCATAAATGTTGCTTCTTTGCTCAAAAAAAAATCACAACACCTGCAGCAGGTAGAAAATGGTAGAGTTTGCTGATTACAAATTCCAAATTCCAAATATGCGACACTGATTCATCTGGAAGGAACTTGCTGGAGAATATCTGGAACATTCCTTAAGAGCAAACTGACATTTGGGAATCCTACCTTTGTTGGAGCTTATGAGCCAAGGCAGGATTTAGCCACCTGCAGTCTACCCTTCCTTCCCTTCCCTTCCCTTCCCTTCCCTTCCTTCCTTCCTTCTCTCTCCCTTTCTCCCTTCCTTCCTTCCTAGGCAGAGGTGAAGGCAGAAGTTAAGGCAGAGGTAACCAATTCTCTCTCTCTCTCTCTCTCTCTCTCTCTCTCTCTCTCTCTCACACACACACACACACACACACACACACACACACACACTTTCTCACTCTTTCTTACTTTTTCTCTCCTTTCTTCCTCTCTCCCTTCCTCCCTTCCTTTTATAAATAATGCAAACACACAAAATATTCCTTCCTTTTCCTATTTTCCCCACAGCAACAATCCTGTGAGGTGAGTTAGGTTAGGAGTGAGTGACTGGCCCAGCTAGCATTCAGGCCTAAAGTGGGACTAGAACTCACCGTCTCCTGGTGATTGTCTCAAAGTGACCCAGCTGGTTTTCGTGCCTAAGGCAGGTCTAGAACTCACTGTCTCCTAGCAAGTCACCCATCCTGGCTTTCAAGCCTAAGACAGGACTACAACTCATCACCTCCTGCTTTCTAAGCCAGCACCTTCACTATTACCCAAACTAATTGCTGAATATACGGTAGTAGCTTGGTTTCCTCCCATTTTCTGATGGGGAACCACGTGAAAGCTATATCATAAAACTCTTAAAATTAGCTTAATATAGTAAAAGGAAAAAAAAAACCTTATTCAGATCCTTCCCCTCTCTGAAAAGCCCCGATCCTTTTGCATGTGTGATATGGGCCTCACTCTTCTTGGGGTCCAAGACCTTTTCAACCCAGGAGCTTATATCAAAGTCACACCTTAGTTTCAAAACTTTCCATCTGCAAGACTTAGCATCTGCCTCGCTTAACAAGGCAGAAGTGTAGAGCAGGGAGGGCCCAGCCTGTTTAAGTCAGAGGACATGTTTGACCTGACAGCATATGTTGGGGGCTCTAGCAAAGCAGTTACTTTGATGGATGGGACCAGTCACAGCAGATTAGTCTTGACAGCTTTCCTATTCATTTTTCTGTTGCTGAAAAGAATCTAAAGATTCAGTAGAGCAAGGCGTTAGCTTACATCAAGGACCAAGTTGGCCTAAAGTGGACCTGCTATCAGTTGAGGAGCCATTAGTGCCACCTCTGAGATGATAACCAGCAACCTGACACATCTCTTTGTGAGCCACTAACCCCATAACATTAACCACTAGCACCACCAGGAGAAAACTCGTCATTCTTTTTATATCTATCTATCTATCTATCTATCTATCTATCTATCTATCTATCTATCTATCTATCTATCTATCTATCTATCTATCTATCTATGGTTATTCGGGTTTTCTCCCGCATAAGATTGGAAGTATCTAGGCAACGTTTCGATGAAGTCTCATTAATCATCTTCAGGCTTGTGTCTTCGGCTCTGTAATAATCCAAAAATTATTCTGGTCAGAGGGAAAAATAATCCAATAATCACCAAATGATCCAAATAATCCAAAGCTGTTTCTTTCTTCTTTCTTCCCTCAGTTAAAATGTATCTTTTAGGAATCTTGTTAAGACTTCACTGTAAATTCCTTTTAATTCCAGGCAGTCTCCTCCATTTTTCCAGATCCTGCCCTTTTATTCTTTTTCTCTCCTTTCCTGTTTTTAAAAGCTTTTAAGTATCCAGAAATCTTTATTATCCCTTTAACATTTTATTTTCAGCTTAAATGCCTATTAATGTCAAAGTGGATTTTTTTTTTCCAATTTCTTGCTTAAGTCTCTTAGCTGTCAGTATAAGAAAGGGAAGAAAAAAAAACCAAATCCTTTCCCTTCTGTCTCTCCTTCGCTGCTTGAAATACTTATTTGGGAACGATGTTATTTTTTATAGTTTAAAATCCAGGATACCTTACATTGTTGCTTTTTCAGTTTAACCCGGTCAACCAAAACTTTCTCTTCTTATCTTCCTCCTGCACATTCTTTTCTGGTCGAGTTCTTCTTTGAGGTGGCCGTTTCTGACCACCGCTGCAACTGCCTTCAGGAAAGGAAGTAATGGCCAGCTGGAGAGGAGAGATGCAACTCTTCTCGACCCTGCTGGCAGTCTCCCCCCTCTTCACCACCTCTACGGGATGGCTTAGCCCTGAAACCAGCCGGCTCAGGGTGTTCCGGTGGCGAGCATGGATCAAAACCGCGCACGATCGCGGATTTCGGTCCGTCGCCAAAGGAACTCAAACCGGAAGTCCATCATTCTTCTTCTCTACTTGGAGGGGAAGCAGGCAACAAATAGCAATAGCACTTACTTACATACTGCTTCACAGTGCTCTACATCCCTCTCTAAGCAGTTTACAGAGTCAGCCTATTGTCTCCCAACAATCTGGGTCCTCATTTTAACCATTTCTGAAGGTTGGAAGGCTGAGTCAACCTTGAACCTGGTGAGATTCAAACTGCCAAATTGCAGGCAGTCAGCAGACGTGGCCTGCAGTACTGCATTTTAACCACTGAGCTACCATGACTCATTGTTCTGTTGCTCATTCACTTTGGCATTCTACTTTCCACTAAGGAATCTTTCTGTGGACTAGAGTTGTCTTTATTTTTATTTATTTATTTTTTAAAAAAAGAAAGACAACTCCATCTTTATTTGAGCACCGTGGCCATTTTAAAGCATTACCAAGTCATCACAGTTTTTATGTTTTGTTGCTGTTTTGTTGTTATTATTACCTGACTTCTTTTCTGGTGTTGTGCTTCTCCTTGGAATCAGAACTAAAGAACTGTTGTACGTATTTAAAATGAATACATTTAGCCATTTAAATTTGGAGCTCTTTAATACTACCTTGGTAAACCTCTAAGTTTTCCTCCCCTTTGGCCTGTCTGATGAAGCTTGGAACTGTGAAGAAGTCTGCCTATATACATCATGGTCTATCTTCAAAGGGTGTGTGTGTGTGTGTGTGTGTGTATGGTCACCAGAGACAGGGATGCTCTGAGTTCAGTGTGTCAATTTGCAATGCTTACTAATGTCTTCTTGCTGTTTTTGAAAGATGGTCAAAAACGCAGCTGTTAACATATGAATAAAATAAAAAATAATAATTTAAAAAAGTGTAGCTGCTAAGTACGGTCAGCTTCATTCTGTCTTGTAACCAGATGAACATATTTTCTTTTTCTTTCAAACAGTGGTGGCGATTACTATGACTATGCCCATGGCTTGAACGACGAGACGTACGATTCTTACAGTGAGTACCTTGAAATGCTCTGGAGTACACTTTGATGCAGAAAAAGGGGTGATGGCTATCGTATGTTTCCCAGAGTAATAATTGCCCATGTTGTCATTATTATTGAAAATGGGAATTAATTATGCATGGAGATGACATTATTCAAGGCATGTTCTCCTCTCTCTCTCTCTCTCTCTCTCATTCTCTCTTTCTCTCTCTCTCTCTCTCTCTCTCTCTCTCTCTCCCCCCCCCCCCCCCACACACACACATAGGAGGAGAGTTTGAAATTACAGGAAGGCAGATTCTCAGTTAAAGTTAGTTATATGAGTTTCTGACACGGATATGGGAGTGAGTGGGATTTATTTTTACCTTATATGGTTATTGTAAAGGTTAGATTGTCCCAATTCAGGGTTGCTGGATTTAAATTCCTGCATTGAGCTGTGGTTGGACTAGCCTATATGATTCTTTGTGATTCTTTCAATTTGCCATTTTATACAGCAGGGGACTGTGGTTTCAGTCCCAAAGCAGAGTGATTAGGTAGTGAAATTTACCATTTCACCAGCCAAACTGGAGATTGGTGGGTAGGTACCAAAATGGCTGGCCGTATAAGGAAATTTGGCCAAGGTATTTGTCCATTCCACTAGATTGGATGGCGTGGGCACTACAGAATATGGAACAACTCCTCTTCTTCTCTAGCAATGTTTCTCAGCCTCCACCATTTTAAGCTGTGTGGCCTTCAGGTCCCAGAATTCCCCAGCCAGCCATGAAATGGAATGCGGAAAAGGGAATGGGGTCCAATAAAATAAAAGCAAAGGTTTGGAGCACAAAGCTGAA